>NC_133860.1:41710149-41725149 GCF_047830755.1 Zonotrichia albicollis
CAGTGTCATTGTTAATGCAGTGTGTGAACTTACCTTCACTGCAATCATCACCAAAACTCACAGCCACCCCAGTAGAAGTGGGATCAAGTCCTGTATTTATAATGTATCAAGCCCTATATTTATATGGTTCCTGTTCCTGCATATATCTTTGAAGGAATGAAAGATCCAAGGCAAGTCCTGGGTGACTTTCACTAATGTGTGAGAACCCAAAGTAGGGAACTCCCGAATTTTAAATAGAACCTCATTATTAAGATACAGGTCTGTGGCATATCTGTGCAGGGCCAAATTCCTCTGTTCTCTAACTTAAATTCCCACAGTATCTTTTAGGCTAATTGTTATGTGATTTCAAGAAAACCCTACAGTTCAAAACACACTAAAAAGCCAAATAGAAGTGCTTGTTAAAGGATTTACCCAAAGAGTTTAGATTATACCTTTTGCTAACACTAGAACAAAATTCAGCCTCCTCTTCTCGTTATCATTGATAGACTGATGGATGGGTAAGGGAGCCTTTGAATGAGCTTTTGTATCTTTAAATTATGTGTTTGGCATTTCTAAATCACTTACGTAATTCAATTTTATTGACATGATTTTTCATTAAAAGAAATTTGCAGTTGCCTGGTAAATGGCAGGGAGACAATTTTTTAAATTTGCACATGTAAGTAATCACATAAGAAGCACCTACATGTTCACCTAATCAGAGAGCAAAATAAGCCCACTGCAAATGGTTAGACCCATCATAGGTGTGAATATTTACAAACTACTGACATTCAGCCAGATAGTTCTTTAAAAAGTTCTACCAATGTGATCTCAGATAACTGTTTAGTGAAAAACTCACAGAAAACTCTGAACAGCCTGTGACTGGTACAAGAGCTTAAATTCATCTGGTTCATATAGCTTTGCTTTTCAGGAGCAGTATGTCAGTCCCCAAAAGCACAGCATAGCCCTGTCACTGTAGAGTGACAGTGCACAGGGGACATTGCCAGTGGACGAGACTCCTGGTCTATGTCCTTAGTTTGTTTCTTCTTGACATTTAGAGAAGTATTGGAACATATTTTCTTTTTATTGCTTTAGAGCCCCAGCTCTTACCTTATACAAAATACAGTAAAAACAAGTGAAAGAAAAAAAAATGGAAAAGAGTTGAAGTCTAGACATTTAAAAACACCAAGGGTTGTACTTTTTTTTTAACTGCTTATTATTTGCACTTGCTCACATTTTACTGCATTTGTGTATTGCCCATCTGGTTAAAATCCAGGGACTCAAAATTGAGTCTGTGTACTGGACAGACTCAAAAAACCCCCACAACTCCAGCAACAACAGAAAAAAAAATTGTGAGTCTTCTGGTAATTCTGAGTTGAAATCAGGCAGAAATGGAGGAACACAGAGGAAAAAGGATAATTGTGAGAGGACAAATGTCATTCAGTTGCTATAGTTTTTGTTGGACATCTCCTGTATCTTGAATACTGTTTGACACCTAGAGTGTCACAGAAGTCCATAATTAACATGACTTTTGCATGAAGTCTGCCTTGCTGATTCTGCACACATACATTATCAGCTAATTGCATTTTTCATTCACATACATTGTGCCATTTTTTTTAAATTCTGCAATTTATAGCAACAGACACAGTGAGTTTGGATTTGTAAAAGATTACTTATACCAGACCATGACATTAGGTATCTTACAGAAAAATACAGAAAGGAGAAGGCTCCTAAAATATTAAAAATTTTTATTTTTAAAATAAAAATTGCTGTCCAGTGTTCCTCTATGTTCCTAAGTTCTCCATTGCTGAGTCAGGATGTTTTGTCTCACTGGGTTTTATCATTATCCTCTGAAAAACCCTGAGAAACTTTCTTCATCATGTAGGCCTTGCTGCTGGCTTTGGACAGGTTAAATAAAAATTGCAAATGCCACCATAGTCAGAGACAAAGTCAGCATTTTCTCATCTACTTGGGGAGATATACTACTCTTAATTTTATTTGTGTTTTCTCCACAACTTTAACATTCCCTAACAACTTTAAACACTAATTGAAAAGTTATCCACTTGGTTTAAACTGATTTTTTTATTAATCTACATCTCAAGTCCATATGTAAAAAAATGTACAAAAAGCATCTTGAAAACAATGAAAATAGTATATTTAGATCCCCTTTATGACAGTCTAATATATTTTGTTTTCAAAGAAAGTAATCACAGGTTGCACAAATCGTGCTGTGCACCATTAGCCCTTGTTTTCAGTATAATACTGTTGATTCCTGTTCTGATATAAAGTATCTCTCATCATCTGTATTTATTTACCTGTAGACCTAGGAGTGTATGCTGGCCAAGTTATGGGTCTTAGTTGTAGGACCATTTATTTCCCCCGAACACAGTACCAGCAGTAAGAATTTCTCATGCCTTCATTATTTATAGCTTTTAAAAAGCGTGTTGTTTGATGAGGCCTTCATTTCCCCCTTTCCCTAGGAGAGAAGCTGAATACAGATACAAGAATGTTACTTTTGCAGATCTCTAACTTGCTAAGTCTTTTGATTCATCCTCTTGATTCTCCTACGCTGAGCATAAGGGTTTCAGCAACAGCTTAATCTCAGCCCCCAGTGCATTCCTCATTCCCATGATGGCAGAAAAGCATGGGAGGAGAGGATCTTACCTGAGGAGAGAGCAGTGGATATTCACCCTGTGGTTAGTGCAGATCACTGGCTGTCAGCAGACATGGACCCCTGACGTGCAGCTTGCCCCTGCTTTCCTGTTGGATGTTCACCATGGTAAAAGAGGAAGCCAATTAAGCATTCACTTAAGGACTTACACCAGGCTCTGTGGCTAGAAAGCCCTGCCACCAAAGGCCAGGGTATTATTTTCAAGAAAAAAAAATTACAAACATGAAAATTGTATAAAATGGTATTCCATGTTTTTCTTCTGCAATAAAACTCCTTGGAAACAAGCCAGTCTTTAGCTACCCAGGGTATTCTGTGGTATTATAAGGTAAAAAGGTTAAAATACTCCATTTGCAATTAAAAAAAAACATTTTTCCACAGTATGGTAGTGCTGTGTCCTCATTAAAAGAACTGCAAGCAGCAGTTCATGACACTAGAAGATGTGGAACTTTGGCCTATTAAGTACAACTGCTGAGAAGACTATTTTTTTTCTAGAAAAATAAAAAGATTCTGTAAGTAACTTCAGTAACCTAATCTCTACTTTGCAAAAATGCATTAAAACAATGTATGCAAAAATGAATATGAATCCATAAGATTTTTCTGCTGTATTTAGTTTAAGACCACAATATTAGACACAAGGAAATAAGATACTGTGATGCTGCAGTAGCTGTGTGTCCTCATTATATGGAAATAAAATGTTATTTCAACCACTCCTGTTCCACTAGAGTTCTGTGTGTAAGAAAGTGTTTATGCTGATACAGACAAACAGTCCAACATTGCCTTTCATGAAATTACAGTAGCTGATTTCATCCATTGCTACACATGGCAGAGAGAGATAACTAATTAACAGAGAATTCCCCATGAAAACATAATTCTAAAACATTTTGGCTTCACCTTTCAGCAGATGGACTGCAAGAGATACTATAGGAAAATGAATCAAGCCAATTGAGTGGTGGAGATTTTTTTCCTTTTTTTTTTTTTTTTCCTGTAACACAGTTATTTTTGTCATCATGTTAATAAACCTGAGTAAAATTCAGGACTCACATATTTAAAATAGTAGTCCAATAAAGTTCGGCTGCAGCATCCACAGTTGAGCCTGATTTCTGGAAATGCTGAGCCTCAAACGCTTTCCATTAATTTCCTCTGAGGGAAGGAGCCATACAGAGTGCAAATGGTGGGTGGAGCTGCCACCATTTGGGCATCTGGAGAAGAAGGCAAGCGAGAGAGTTCATTTAGGCCAACAGATCGTATATCCAAATATTTCCAGCTAAAAACTTCAGTGATGAAAATAATTCTTTTTTTGAGCAATACCTTTTATTTTCTCTATTAAATGGACAACTTATTGCTCAGACATGCCAGCAGAACTCAAGAGAGGTGCACGCTAACCCCCAGTAATCCCCCTGGCTCTGAACGGACAGCCCAGGTATTGCTTGCCATGCCCAACCATCCTTTGGAAGCAGCCTGCCCCACCAGGACATGAAGAGATGTGCTCTCCAACACCACGGGAATGCTGAGGGCTCCACCTCTTCAGCAACCAAGGAAAAACTCAGGGAAAGGTGAGTGGAACATGTAGCCAGGTGCCATTATTCCCCTTTCCCCTAAAATAAAAAGCTGAATAGTCACCTCTTACACTCTCTTGCATCCACAAGAGCTCTTTTCTGAAGTTAAGAAGAGTAAGATGGGAAATCTCTGGAACTACAACTGTTTCTCATCCACTGCTACCCATGGTAGTCTGGAGAAAAGTTACAGAGCAAAGCTAAGGGATACCCACATGCATAGCACTCCTGGGGTATGGTCAATGGAACAGATTTCTTTGGGACAAGCAAGATACTGGCAAACATTGGTCCTGGACGGATGAATTCAGAGAGCACTTGTGATTTTAAGAAGACAATTCTTCCTTCCGTGACCAGTCCCAAATGATCTCTGAGTGTCTCACATCTTCCTGAACTTGTTCCTATCGTCTACTACAGGACATTTCTACAGACACAGATCCCCATTACCAGCCTACAGCTGCTCTCCTGCAACTTGGTGAAGGCCCATCTCCTCCTTCACCACTTGTGCAGGCTCTTGGCCTGAGACAGTGTGGGTTGTGGAGTAATCCACATCACCCTCTTTAGGCTCTCATCCAGAGAAAATGTCCCAGGCAACATCTCATGGGGACCAAGCCTTACACATATATACATCATTTGGCAAGTACAAGCAAGACCCTTTCAGACAAGCTGCAGGCAGGTCACAAGAGGACCCAGAGATTCTAAAATCTGCCTGAGGCCACCATGTATTTGCAAGATATTCTTGCTGAAATTTGTTTCAATTACAGAATCTATTGAATTTAAATGAGAGATGTTTGTCTTTAGGATTGTTGGTAAGAAGTAAAACTGTTCAGTAATATTAAATATCCAAAATAATTTAGTCATCAGATTGTAAATACAATGGTTATTTGGCAAAACTTACAACAAGAACTGGCCTCACCAGACAAGAACTGTAATTGTCAATTGTAACTATATTTTACTGTACTGTGACCCTGCATAAAGATATTCTGATGTCAAGTGGGTGTTTTGAAGGCATACTGAATATTTTTCTTCTTGTCTTCCAGCACAGGAAAAGGAAAGGTGAATAAGTGAATGTTGTGAACATATTTTTAAAATTTAATATATTCCACCTTTTATTTTTGTCTCAATTTCAAGCAGATTCTGAATTACCAGGATTTTCAAAAACATGGTTTTTTGACAGTTACAGCATCAGTCACATTCCCTACAAATAGATAATCTTATCTATTGCTCAAGTTTAACACAATTTTTCACAGTTGGTATGAAGTATACCTCTGTGTGTGGTGGAGGAAATTATTACAAATGTGCTACATGGACACTAAGGAGAAAATTCAAGAGAAAACATTGCTGTGTATTTTTTCTGATTTGAAGATGTGGCATGTCCAACCTAAATATTTTATGTCATATATTATATTGCAATTCACCCCTTTGTGTTGCTGCATTGAGCCACTTTGAGCAGAAAAAAGTACTGCAACATACTGGCCCATAAAATGGAATTTGGATTAATTTTGCAAGATGATGCAAAATAGCTGCTATCTCCACTAGATTGCTTCATCCCTCACTCCGTCAGTTTGTCTGGCTTTTTTTTAGTTTGCTGTCCTCATTATTCAACCTCCAGCCTCATCATGGTCACCAAAACCTTTACTATCCCCCTATATTTTCTACCCAATTTGTTGATTTATTCAGATGCAGCATTCTATCCCATTTGCTGATTTAATCACATGCCATATATGCCTGCTGAAAACAAATATTTGTATGTGGCAATGAATGTTCTAAAATATTTTGTTTCAGGTGAAGTTTATTCTTCTGCAGGTACTGCTGCACAGTAGCTCCTTCAGAGATCTTCAGCCCAGGAAGACTTGTTCTCAAGGTCAACTCTCCCACCATTCACTACAGAAATGGTTTGATAAAGCTTGTTTTCTGCTGTGATGGGGAGAACTGCTTTGAGAAGGCAGGATATTGAATGCTGCTGTCTTTTGTCAGTCACACTATGACTTGCACAGGTCAAAACAATCACATTACTGGAGCAACCTCAAGTTCACTGGTAGCAGTGGGATTTTGTAAACATTTTGAGAGAGTGTAGGGAGAAAAACTGGGGATGTGGTCATTAATATCTAAATCTTCAATTTTGAGCATCATACACAATTTCAGAAGTTTTAACTAGATGGATGCAGAAAGTATCTTTGCAGCTTTCCGATTAAAGGAGACGTAGTGTGAGCGCTTATTTTCTTATTGTACTCATATCTTTCTAAAGTTGTGAGCCAGACACAGTTAAAAGGAGTTACATTTATAAGGATTAAAAAGGGATTACCTGTATAAGGATCCATAGGTGCACAATTTGACCAGTGGAAAACACTGAGGATGCACACCTAGCATAATGCATACAAAATTTTTTGTTAAGCAAATTAGCATATCTGACAAAAGTACAGTTAGAGACATAAGTGGTGAGGTAATTTCTCTCCAGTTCAACCCTATTTAATTCCTCCCTGGTTCAACTGTCTTTTAATTCTCCCCCTTTAGACAGGAGCTAAATTTTGTTTATGAAAATGTGTCTCAGAGAACTGGTTTCAACCTTGGCTCCCCCAAGAATCTAACCTTGGACACCCAGCTTGGAGCCACTGAGGAATTTATTTTGTCCTTCTGTCTAATAGCATAGGTAAACTCCTAGCTGCAAATATTATGATAGGTTACAGAGCTACAAATAAATGTGTAAAGAATATAGAAAATATATTAAAAAATAGAAAATATATAAAAGAATATAGAAAATATATAAAAGGAAAAAGACAAAAATTAATTCAGCATCAGTACCCATTTTTAATAGTTTTAACAGATCTACTTATGCCTTCAGGGGAAACTCCACTACACTAGCATGTCTGTGTTACACCCCAATGCACCATGTCCCTGCTTCCATGCACCACACCCCTGTGAGCCCAGGTTAGCCCTGCAGGATAGTGTCAGGGCAAAAACAGATCTGGCAACAGCTCTCAGGTTTGAGGGACAAATGGCTGCATACCATTTGTATACGCAAACTTTGTCTTATCATATTGTTTGGGAGGAAGAAGACTCTACCTTTAGTGGCACAACACTTCCTCCTCAACTTTTTTATCACTCTTATGAGCTCTACCTGTTTGATATTTTGCATCTGCTTGCTTGATAAACAGCTCTCTAGAACTGAGGTTACATAAATAATAAATGATATGACAAGTACATGATATTATAAAAGCTTAGAAATAAAAATATCATGGAAGAGGAAGCACCTTTTACTGATTTTGGGTTCTCTTCCCCAGCTGTAACTAAAATAGGGTGCTTTTTGAGTTTCTTTTTACATGCATTTTCTCCTTTTTCAAAAAGCAGCTTTCTGTAAGTTGGTGTCCTGCACATTGGGCAATGACACACCTGGCCATGTGCTGTGGAAGGACAGATTTTAGGAACCACTGCAAGCATTTCAACATGCTAAACCCAGAACTTCAGCTGCTTGAAGAATTCTGTTGAGGCAGAAGCTGAGAAGACCCAAATTAATCTTTAGCATCACTTGTGCAGCACTGTCTTAAGGCTCACCCTGAAGTCCAGGGCTTTGTGATAACTAAGAGTTTAAGAAATACATTTCTTAGAGAGTTGATTGCAATTATGTATCATGACATTCTTCCAAATACTGTTTCAAAGGAAATAATTTCCAAGCTCACAATAAGTACAAGAAACTTGCTTAAAGGTTAGGTGTCCTTAATGCATCCAGCAATCAACATCATTATTAAGATCTCATCTTTTTTCTTCATTTGTCCGGGGCTGACTCGATGTTGGCCCCAAGCACAGCATAGGCTCACAATTTCAGTGCTCACCAATTTGCCTTATAGTAAAATTGTTAATCTGCCTTGTTTCCTGTTTATGTGAAGATCTTTGAGGTCTGTTCATTCCTCTGGGAATCAGATGGATTTGTTACTTGGTCTTCCAGAAACACAGGGCCAGAGTATGTACATTTTTTTTACAGGAAAAGGGACTTACATGGAGAAATATAAAACATGGAATGGTGATGGGGAAGGAAGTGGAAGGACTATGAAGTGAAAAGAATCAGGAGAGGACTAAAGCTCTAATGAAATCTGGGTGCAAGCAAAACAAGTTAAACTCTAGATCAATATGGTTTGGGATTCCGAAATATCCTCAACAGAGGACGAGTTGGCCCAGCACAGCCTGTTTCCACAGGACAGGTAACCTCCACTTGGTCTTGAGGGGGGTGAATCTTATCACTTAGAAAATATTCAAGCTCAGAATTTCAACCCTCATCTCCATAATCATTAAATTCTCTGGGGTTTTTTTTCATTCCAAATCAAGACTGTTACCCCCCTCACCCTCCAGCACCAATGATATGGAGGCATGGAAGAGTTCAGTGCTTTGACCAAAGAGTGACATCACACAGATACAAATAGAGATGTGTGGTGTGCATGGCATTGTCCTCAGCCCATCAAAGAACAGACTGTGGGAAACTAGTTCCCATGCTCACCCACAGGGGCATTTTATTATTTGATAGCAGTTCCACTCCAAGCCCTGTGCTAATGGCTCTGGAATCCAAACACAAATGCTGCATTGAAGGGAGATGAATTTATTTTGACCTTTACTGAAAATGTGCTGTGAAACAAAGCACTTAGCATTTAGAGCCACTTACATCTTCACATTATACAGGTCCATGTTGATGGGGAGAGTGCTAACCAACCGAAGTTACAGTCGAGAGCTGAAGTGTGTAAAACTCTTCAGGGGAATATATTACATCCCCAGATCAGCCTGTGTATCTTGTCTCAGCCTGTGAAGCCCAGGGTGTGGAAACAAGGGATAAAGGAGATCCCTAGCCAGGGAGAGGGAGGAAAG
Source organism: Zonotrichia albicollis (assembly GCF_047830755.1). NCBI lineage: Eukaryota > Metazoa > Chordata > Aves > Passeriformes > Passerellidae > Zonotrichia > Zonotrichia albicollis. Next base: position 41,719,198 of record NC_133860.1, read on the forward strand.
CCATCCATTGGGTGACTTTCGGAACCTTCTTAAAGCTGACCAGAAGGAAAAGGCGAGGGAAAAGGTAGTGAAAAGCTCATATCCCAACTTTATCACCCAGACTAGAGCCTCTCCCCGGCGGTAGTCCAGAAAGCCAGTAAAGCGAGGATGCCCCACCACCACCCCCGCCTGCTAGCAGGGCCGTTTCTCTCCTCCTTCCACCACTAATTCCTCCTTCACGGCGCAAGTCTGGCCGGCAGAGCCGAGCGAGAGCAGAGCGCCCAGGGCCCCACGCACCGCCGGACCCAGCTCCGGCTCCGGCTGGCGGCCGCTCCCCGGCCCCGGTTCCCGTGTCAGGGAGTTGAGATGTTAACTACAGCAACACGCGAGGCCTAAAGTCCCTGATGCATGATGAATGGGTGCTGGGCCAGCATCTTAAAATCTATGCTTTTGCTTCTCCTTAAACACTTTAAAATGACAGCGCAATAGATCAAACACTTTTACTGGAAGGAGAAGCTTTGGCAATTTAATTTAACCAAGTGCACACTTATCAGTATCCCAGTCCCGTGTCCGTTCCGTCCCGTCCGCCGTCCCCCCCGCCTCTTCCCCTGGCCATTACGCCTTCTCCGGGTGAGCGGGGGCCGGGAGGGGGTGACAGCACGGCCCCGGGGACTCGTGGCGACCGCGGCTCCCGGCTTCTGTTGATCGGCCGACCGGCCGGCATCTCTCCCTCCCCTCCATCCCTCCCTCCCCTTTCCCCTTCCTTCCCTTCCCTCCCCCGCCTCTCCTCCGGGTGGAGAAGTTGGCGCGCTGCCCATTCAGGCATTCAGCGTCAGCTCCTCAGGGATCAGCAAGCAAAGTCACAGTCTGCACAAACAGAGCTTTCAAATTCATAAAATTCATAGGATTTTTCACAAATGAATGAACACAATTTTCTACCAATTTCCTCATTATGCAAATATGCAAAATATCAAATTTAGGCCAATTAGGGTCCTCCACAGTCCCAAATTCACCCGTTTAAGCCATAATTGCAGAAACTATCAAATAATTACGGTCGCTAATTGGAAATATTTGTGACAGATACAACAAATTCTTGCGCAAATTACGTTTCATTCTAGGAACCACTGCGCGCCACTGAAATTTTATCGAAGTCTAATTTAACTTACATAATGAGTTGAATTGAGTACTTGTTATCAAATTTGAGCAATTCATAGCCCCGTAATGTGGAATGATCAAATAAATTAAAAGGGAATTTATTCAATATTTTGTTGCGATCCTTTTTTTCGAAACCATTGCTATTTTGTAGGGAATTTCCTTCTGCTCCGGCTGCCGGAGTGGGTGACATGTGTCATAAAAACCCCAGCAGCAGCCGGAGAAGCAGCAGCAGCCAAGTGTCCTGAGAGCTGACAGAAGATAAAGGGCAACATTTCCAGTTATAGCTTCTTCCCCCGCACCATCACTCTTCCTGCAGATGGAGGGAGAGGGATCGTAAAATGCACGCTCTTACTTTGAAACATACCTTTGGATCCTACATAATTTCATTTTTCCTTTTTTCTTTTTTTTTTCTTTCTTTTTTTTTTTTTTTTCCTCTTTTTTGGTAATGCTTCCGGGTGACAGCGGAGCAGAAGGGTGAGCATGTCGCGGCCCGGCTGTGCCAACGGGAGCCCCTGGCCGGGGCGAGCTGGGGCCCTCCCCGCAGGGCTGCGGTGCCCGGGCGCCAGGCTGTGCCCCCGCCCGCCCCCAGCTCTGCGCGGCGAGCGGGCTGTGCCCTTCGGGGAACCCTGTCCCCCTGCTTCCCTCCCACGCGTGTGAACAGGAGCACGCGTGGGAGCAGGGCGCCGTGCGAGCCGGCCCCAAGGCGCAGTGCCCTGCGCGGCGGGGCGGGCCCTGCGCTTGGTGTGCAGCCGGAGCCTCTGCGGCCGCTTCTGGCAGCTCGGCGAGGGGGGCTCCGGGTGAAAGGACAGCGTAAAATGCAAACTAATGCTACACATTTGTATACAATAACTGGGTATAACCGATAATTATTAAATACATACTTTGGGCTTGTGCGTAAGACATTATATACTGCCTATATTTGTATCTATACCCCTTGAGTTACCCTCCAAGAAGAAGGTCAGTTCCCTGGACATGAACATTTATTTTTCTTTCTCACAGTATACACACACACGCACACATTTTTTAACTGCCTGTGGCCTCGTTGGCGGATTATAAATGTCTCCTTCTCGCTGTGATTTGTTTAATCCGTGGAAATGGTGCTGGTCCTATGTAAACAAGCCAAGTGCGGAATGAAGGCAGTCACCCATGCGTGGCCAGCCTGCCTATTTGTCAGAAAACCTTCATAAATACTGAGCCGGGGCTGGGCAAGGATGTGATGTCTCCATTTTTGCCAGGAAAGGGCACGGGGAAGACAAAGCGAGGCAGAGCACCGTGTAACCTTTCAGGGAGAGCGAGCGCTGCGCTCCCTCCCGCCGGGGCCGGGGCCGGGGCCGGGGCCGGGGCTGCCTCGCCGCCGCCGCCCCTGCGACGGTGAACCGGCGCTCGGGAGGCAGTGCAATAATACCCTTACAGAATGCAAGCGTCCAGCACATTAACGCGTGCAAAATCACACACCAAGCCCAGGGCGCCGAGCTGTTGTCGTTCAGGTTTTTTTTATTTAATTTTGTTTATTTGGGGGATTTTGAGGGGTTTGGTTTTGTTTGGTTGGTTCGTTGGGCTTTTTAAAAATTATACACTGAGTGAGGATGGAAAACTGATATCCTCTTCATGTTCTTTGCTCCAGCTCCTACCATCATTTTATTCCCTGCAAACCTGGGAGGACCAGTTTTTGGGTTTTTTTTCTTTTGTTTGTTTGGTTTTTTTTGAGGGGCTGTATTTCTTTCTGTTAACACTTATTAATCTAAAATGTCAGTGTGATTGAAGAAAATCTTTATTGTTCTCAAAGACTGCCTTACTGCGTCATTACAAGAACTTATTATGTCCATCGTGTTATTTATTTATATTTTACTTGAGGAAAAGCGCCTGAGCGCCTAATCAGACACTTTATAACAAAACCAGTAATTACTTCCGGTAATTATCATGCCCCTTATTAAAGAAAAAAAAAGTGAGAAAATGTCGAGTATTAAAACGTGAAAGCAGCTATTAATCAAACCTTTACACCTTCTTTAACTCAGGCGTGATGGTGGGTGTTATCATAAATCTACTCTGATAGTAACACAAGAATAATGAGTTCAGTAATGATACCGATGATGATGATAATGATTTTAACCAACAAAGAATGGTGTAGATTTATTGCTAATAATGTGGTACAGGAACCTCTTCATTAAAATTACCTATATGTACTCCTCACTGTTGAAAAGGAGATTACAAAGAGTGGTTTTGCGCATTACCACAGCCCCACGCAGCCGCTGGAGAGAGGCTGAGGGCATTGCCAGACGCCCTGACCCGGGGCCCGGCCGTGCCGCGGGGGCCGCGGGGCCGGGGCAGCCCGGCCGGGCGGAGGGTCGGTGCCGGGGGCGGAGGGCGCTCAGGGGAGCAAGGGCTCCCCTCTGCCTGCGGCCAGGCCGCTCCACTCCAGCGCTGGGTGAGGCGAGGACAGGAACCCGCATTGCTCGGCGGTGCCAGCCTCGGACGGGCTGCGGGCCACCTTCCCCAGGCCCGGGGGCAAGAGCCGCCCGGGGCTCTCCAGGAGGAGCAGCTGCCCCCCCGAGCCTCTCGCCCACGCCCAGCCCGGCATCACCGCCGCGCTCCCGGCTCCGCTCCCTCCAGGGCGCGGGGCTAAACAAACCCGTCCTGCGAGCCCTCCTTCCGCCGGGACGGCGTTTTAACTCCTCTCCAGTTGTCCTAAAAACTCCTGACCCTCGCCCCTCGTCCCGTCGGAAGGCAAGCCGCGGCTATATGCGCGGTGTCTTGCCTCTAATCTGTTTGCAATAACGAATTTTCAATGTTAAAAAAAGCTAATAAAATTGATTCAGGTAAGATGCGCTTAATAAAATAGTGACATAATTACAGTTTGTACATAATAATACATCTGTAGTATTATAACCTTGGCTATGAGTTATGAAATCAGTGTATAGGCCAATTAGCCACATACGATTTTTTTAACTAAGACACTATAAACACTGGTTTTAAATGTCCTAATTAGTTACTTGCTCATTAATTAACTTTCTGATTAATTGTGTAGCAATCTAATTTGCAGATGAGGCACTTAAACAGTGATACCTTGTAACTCTTTCGTCTTTAAAATTCGTAATTAAAATACATTTTGCAACCCGTCGGTCCGCAGGTTTGGAGGGAGATGCCCTGCCAAGCGGAGAGGGGACTCGGACGACCCCTTGCGAAGTTTGGTCCCCTTGGGTGGTGCTGCGGCGCTGTTCCCTCACCCTGGAGGAGGGTGTAGAGCTTCACAAACGCGGTGTGGCCCCGAGCCCTTTCCGAAGGGGGCATCTGCTCGGTATCTCATCCTTCGAGTCGTTTTTCCCCCCTCACTGGGGAATCCACCGTGGCTTGCGGAATGGTTTTCCTCCGTTCCCCACCCCCATGCCCACTGGCATCTGATCCGCGAGGGGTGATTTAATGTGCAGGACCACGGGATAATGGCAGGAGTACATTTAAATCACTGCCTGGCCTCTACAGTAATACCCCGTGGCGGTGCCATTAGCATCAGAAAGCCAGGCACTGTCATGAATCGCTGTTTTCCACCAGAGCCATTGTGGCCCGGGTTTGTCTCTGGTCCCAACCTGCAAAAGCCTTTAGCCCTTATGGCAGATCATTCTCTAAGTGAATAGAGATGAAGGCAGGGATATTAAGTGACTCTATAAAACATCCCGGACACAATTGTGTGATTGATGGAGGACAAAGTGGGAACAGCAGGACACGGGATCCTGGGAGAAGCAGCCCTGTCAGTGTGAGAAACCCATCTCTGGAAACAGCTTCTCCTGGTGGAGTTTGCAGTCTATTTGTATGAGTAATCAGCTGATACCCCTCTCTGTCAGCCGTGTTTACTCACTGATTTTCTCAACAAGACAACCATTGACACTGGATGGATGGGGCTAATCTGGCGCAGAACTGGCGGCTTTGCAGAGGCTACAGGTCGAAAATAGAGCGCCGTGCCAGCTTCACCTCGCCTAATCTAGCGGCTAATATTTATTAGAGCCAATTTAGACCGCGCTCCCGCAAAGAGCAAGGAAAGGCCCGGGTGCAATTAATAACACAAGCAACAACAATTGCCAGGCACATCCGCAAATAAAGGACGCAAAGAAACGCAGGAGAGGGGGCAGCCACGGGCACACCGCTCCAGAAAGGGAATCGGGGTTTCTCCAAAAGAAAACCAAAAAAACCGAACCCATCACAAAACAAGCCCTGCAGGGAGAGAGGCGAGACAGCCATCGCGGGAGCGCACACACACGCACACACAGAGGCACACGCGGACCCTCCTGCGCCCCGCTGAGCCAGGGCAGCGGCGCGGCTCTCTCGGCTGGCGGCGGCAGCGCGGAGCGCGGGCGGCCCTGTCCCTGCCCCTGCCCCTGCCCGCCTGGTCCCGACTCCCTCTCTGCCGAGCCGGCGGCAGCTCCTTGCTAATTGCTCGGCTCCCTTCATGCACACATCTCCACTAATTTTCCATTTCTCATTCTGCAGGTAGGTGGTGGGAGGCGGCTCGGGGAATACGGCACATTCTCTTAGCTACCGCATGAATACAGTTTGTGGTGCCCATCAAGTCCTTCTTGTAAAGGTGGTTTGGTAAATTAACAGATTCGCTGTATAATCAGGCATGCGGTACAGAGGCCAGTGAGCTCTCCCGTTTAACCAGGTGAGATTTCATCATCTAATGGGCTGGGAGGTGTGACAGAGATGCTAAGTTATCAATTAAACTTCACAAATATCATTCGATTGCAATTTTAGGTCAGCGCCAAGTTATTACTGGAGAAAGGGAAAAAACCTACAGAAACGGCAACAACAGGGAAACATCTAATCTTT
>NC_133860.1:41730149-41765149 GCF_047830755.1 Zonotrichia albicollis
GTAATTATTTTAATGTTTCAGGTCTTTTACCATTTTCTTTTTAGTAGGAAAGGCAGAAATCTGACTGGCCTTGCTCAGGAGTGTCAAGTTAAATGGTTCAAAACACTTCAGAGACTTTTGGCTCAAATACAGAAATCGCTGGTCTGGCATGAGACCTGGTCTATCAGTGGTTCCATCAAAGCTGGGATTTTCACTAAACATATCTCTGAGGTTATGTTCTTGAATATAACATATTCTTAGGTTAACTTGTGTTATTTGGGGGGGGGCATTATTTTTATTTTATTTTATTTTAAATGTAAAACCTTATGTAAGTGAAATGTATGAAAGGAGAATTATTTCAAGTAGTTGATCCCAACTTAAAAACTAAGTCAGATCTGAAACTGAGTAAATATTTTGTTTTCAAGCACAATCACTCATTGTGCAGATCTTTGAATACAGATCTTCCTCATGCTGCAGCCTTTTTCCTATACCTGTTTTTTCCTATATCTATTTCATCAAATTCTATGAACTGCTGTCATGCACTGAATTAATTTCCCACTGAAGAGATACTTAGCTGCATCTCTTCTGGTTGAATTAAGTCCATTGTATTTAATAAAAACAAAGAGCAGTTAATCTCAATTTTATTCTATAGCACTGTTAATGTTAAATTAGGACTAGATCTTAGGCTGACTTTTTTATAGTCTTCTATTTTTTAAAATAATATTTGTTTTGGATATGCCGAACTCCACATATCCAGAGCCTGACTTTGCACTTCCATTTTAGGTGTCTATGAGATTAGAATTAGGTATACACCACGTACAAAATTGCTATTTACTGTAATACATGACACAACAGAAGAAATAAGAAGAAAGAAGAAACAAATACATTTTTCAGTTATTCTGATGTGTCTTATAGCATTTTGAATGAAAGATACACTTTAAATTGTATCTTATAATGATGTGTTTATTTTGTCTTTAGTTCCTTTGGTTCTGCTAATGAGCTCACCCCTGAATGAAGCAACTCTCTTGACATAAATGAAACATTTTCAGATTTACATGAATAAAACCAAGATCATAATCTGACATCAACTACTAGTTATTTAAAACTGTATCATTACAGTATTTAAATTAATTCAGTAGAAGTGGACTCTTCTTTTACAGTGTTAATTGGAAAAATTAGACTTTCTAGATTTGTTTTTTGAATCTTTCTGAACTTGAAAAGAAACACAGATTCTGTCCACTGCCTGCAGACAGGCAATCAATCAGTGAGCATGCTTTCAGTTCCAGATCAGCTCCTACTTACAATGAGTAGAAACCTGTTACAATAACCTCAGCCACCACTATACAAATAGAACAAAGCTATTTGGGACCAGGGAAAACTAAAAATCCAACCAGCAAAGAGAAAAAATACCTCTGCCACACAAGAACAACAAACCAGTTTACTGAATACAATTCCACTGGTCTCTAATAAGCACTAATTGTTCTTTAACATAACTATACCTGTCTTTAGAGGACTCCAACAGCTATATTTTTCCTTAACAGTTTGCATCATATCATGAGAGGGAAGAACACTTTTTTTCTTGAAATTTTCCAGTAAAATTCTGCAGCATACTTTACCAGAATCTGACATTCTAACAAAAGCTCACATACATTTACTAGGATTATTTTTGTCCTTGGCCATTTTATTTGCTGAAGCTATCTTCTTATTCATAATCTTTCTGGTGTGTTCTGTCCAGATTATTTGATTTGGTCTTTGCAGATGTAGAAAATAAGAATAGTACCTGTAACAGTAATTTGGGGGTTGGTGAATTTCTATGATAAGGTGGAGAGTGGAGTTTTTAATGAAACAAATATACACCTGTTCCACATTTTACCTTGAAATAACTGCAATTTTATTTAAAATATAAATAAAAATATAAGTAGATGTAATAAACTTACTGTCTATGAACAAAGTAATAAAATGAAGGATCTTTACTATACAGCTGGTTTAATGCCGGAATATACACGTAATTCCTGATGAAAGTCTTGCATATCCAGGATGTGTAGTATACTAACACAAAGGGATACAGTGAACAGTAGGAAACATCAAATGTTTACAGATTCAGCACCATATAAAATGTGACAGACATTGAACAGAAAATATATCCCTCAAAAACAGAAATGTGCATTCACACCATGTTATTTGTATGCAAAATATGAAGCATCCCTGGTTTCTGAGAGCTGGAGAAGAGCATTATTCACTAGTTAATGTGGCATATCACAAAATCCATGTAAATGCTTCTCTTTTGCCTGCATGTAAGATGGCTGAAAGTATTTTTCCACTTTCATGAAGACTTTTAAAAGCATCTGAAGTGTCACTTGCTCATCAGATATAATTTCAGATATGAACATCCAAATTCTGACTTTTCCTTGCTTTGATGCAAGTCTACTAAAATCATCATGATAGAAACCATGGTGTGACAAACTAGCAAAAGTCCAAAGCCTCCCTTCCCGCCTGTGCATATGTCAAATCTTTTGGAGGCAGTCTGTCTGCACACACCCTTTCTCTAGTGTCATTCCTACATCTCCAAGCTTTCCCTGTACAAGGAGTGCACAAGTAAACTTGTGATCAAAACCACATGTACTATAAATCCCACGGCTATTTTTAAAAGTTTTGAGTGATATGTCAAAAAAATACTGCCAAGTACTGTTACATAGTAAAATCTCTGCAGGATTCCATGGGACAAAAACCCTCCAAAAAATCTCTGTGAAGCTTTAGAGATACTGCTTGCCAATGACCTTTGGCACTGTTTCTTTTGCACATTCAAACCTGATAAAGTCATGATTTCATCATCAGAGTTTCTTGAAAACAGATCTAGCGGTCCTCTGGATCATTCTTCTAATAATTCAAGCTGCAGGGAAGGATGAAAGAGTAAGCACACGTTATAGTTGTTACCCTATTTCTACAATGTTCAGTTTCTACAGTGTTCAATACAGCTAAACTGAATTGGCTGCAGAGTCGCATTAGGAAATGGGAATTTATTGTCCAATGCCAGGTAAAAGTGCATCAGAGAGAGCCCTTGGTGGTGTAATCAGTCAGTGCTTTCTGTTGGCTTTCCACAGAGAACATCACAAAGGCAGAAGTTTGGGAATAGGTCTGCTGTATTGATGGTCTGATGCAATGGAGATGGGGTGAGGAATGAATTAAAGAGCTTCTAAGCCTGCCTTTGCTTTAACAAAATCTGCAGTTTTGTTTAGATTTAAGTTCGCAGATAGTTAGCAATGAATTTATTACCATTAAAAAAATAGAAATATAAATGAGAAAGAAGAGTTTATGATACTTGTATGCAACTCTGGAAAAATGCATTTTAAGGATGTTTCAACACTGCTTAAGTACATGTATAAATCCATTCACATGAGTATGAAATCACTCTGATTTCTGTAACTATATACACTCAAGTAGACTATGGTTGAAACAATGATAAAGCTCAAGCATGGGAAGCTAATTTTTCATTTTAAAAATTACTTGTTTGCTAAATTGAAAGTGTCTTGATTTCAATACCTGTTGTCTTGAATGAAGAGGAGGAAAACACTGTAAGAGGCTGTTTTCTTACATAATTCAAATAAGGGCAATAGTGCTGCATTGGTGTGAAACTATAGAAAAAAATTTCTTCCTGAGTAGTTCAGAATGCAAGGGCAAAATATGAGTGCATTCATGGGCACTGATTTAAAGCAAATAAAATAGTTAAATTCTTTATTTCATGCAAAATTAGATGTTTAGATTTCTCTCAGGAATATTTCCCACGTTGTTATGTGTTCAGCTCCTCCCTACTTAGAGAAACACAATAAATGCATAATTTTACCACGCCAAGTGACTTGTTCTGTAGTTCTTAAATGTAAAATTTCCATGTTTCTGAACAGCAAGAAAGAGGAGTTTAAGTGGGAAGTGATATTTACAGGTGCCCCAGTATAATCAAATGTATATTTGATTTTACCATGAATTATTGCATAAGTTATAAACACATGTGGAATTTTAGTAATGTTTTGCAAGCTCTGCTCTGCAACTGACCTCACATGAAGGCTGTCTCACCAGTTTTATTTGCATTACACAAGTACTTACTTTCAATATAAAGCCATGCTCTCAGTAATTTCTTTATGAAACTTCAGATTTGCACCACTTAGAAGAGTTTTTAACAGTTTTTCATCCTCCTTTTACAAAAATAATGGTATCCATGCTACCGAAAGGAATTAATAGTACCCACAGCTTTCCATACTGTTGTTTTATGCAAAATATAAATTAACCTTGCTTCCTTCTCTTAAGATCCTTTAATTCCTTCTCCTTAGTAATTAACAGTATATGATATTTCTTTATTTCAAATACTTGCTCCAAGTGAGTTAAGAAACAGATAAACTAGTCTAAACTATTGCTTTGAGGACATTGCTCCATTTTTTTTCTTTTTAACATTAGAGGTACTTAAGGGCAGAGGTAAAATAAACAGCGAAACTGAATCTGTGTAGGAAATACCAATCCCATACTTAATTCTGCAGTGTTGCCAGATGGTATATGAATTTTTTTCCAACACAACATATCCATACTTTGAAAATCACTATCATTCCAGCTTTGAGAGTGTGAGGAGATGTCTGTCTGAACAATTTGTGCAAAAAGGTGAATAGATTATCACAGGATAGATAATTAATTTATATGCACTGCCAAGCTGATGTGTTTTCTCATGGGTGAAGAAGGACTGCTCTGAAGTAGGTAAGAATCATATGAGTACAGTCTCTGTTTTTCTGGTGTTACAGGATTAAAAAATATATGGGTACCTGAGTGTGAATGGCTCATTTCATTAAAGAGATGCAAAAGCCATGCAAGAGCTGGTACGACAGGACAGAAATGAGGCCTGACAGGATCCACCTGTACTGATGGGGAAAACACATCTTTGGGCATGAGACAGAGAGACCCACTGAGAGACATTAAAACTAGAATCAGTGGAGGAAGAGAATACCAACAGCTTTGCTTAGATAAGCCAAGGCTTGGTGTGGTGCTGCCTGGTAGTGACAATGCTAGTGGGGAACATTTACACTGCTCTTGGGAATGCAGAGGACTCTGAAATGCTTCTACACCAACTCATTATGTGTGAACAAAAATCAAGAATGTACACCTGTTCATACCTCTGATTTACCTGATAAAGTATGGCCAAGCAACTTACTTTTTTTTTTAAGAGTTTTTTTGTCATAGCATTATATTCTCATAATCAGATCAGAATTTCAAAAGTTCGAACAAAATTACTTGAGTAAGTTTGCACCCTCTTCAGGATATTTGCTGCTGTGTACAACAAGATATCATGGATAGAATGGGTGGTGGGATAGGAGAATGGATGGCAGAATGCCCTTGGATTTTGACATAAATGTAGAGATTAGTTAGAGCTACTTACTCTACTTATCAAACAAGCGCTAGACTGGCAGAATTTACCTCTAAAATACACTTGCCTTAACAAGTAAAAAAGTGAGAACAGATACTCAGCATGAAACAGTGCTGAAGAACCTGTTTCTAAACTGAACAGGTTTTATGGATGAAGACATCCTAGGCTCACATGGATGGAATGCTCATTAGAAATTGGCATGCATCTTTGGTTGCTTATTAATCCCAAGGGAATCCAGTCTGTGCACTCCATCACCACCCTGTAACGTGAAGCAAGTAGTGATGGTCAGAAAATTTACTTTGAAAATGCACTCCTGATGCAATTTAAAAAACTGCCTTAGGCACTAGGAATTCCAGGCATGAGACAAGACCATCAGTTAATTGGTTATACAAATGTTTGATTTCTGTTTTGCTAGGGTTCTGTGTTTGCTGTTCACTGAGGGCCAGACAAAGCAGACGGAGTGGGATAGGCGCTTCCCTTGTGGCTATCTCTTTTGTGGGGATGCGGAGCCTTCCATCCCTACTGCCAGTTATAGAGTTGTGAGTCAATTAGTGAAACGCAATTTTAGAACCTCTAGACAGAAATCATGCTCAATACTTCTTTATTTCTGTAATGTAATACACACTCATTTACCAGCATATTAAAAAAGGGGGGGGGGAAAGAAAAGATGGGGGAAAAAAGGCAGAAAATAAGGATATCTGCTTAAAATTATTGGTGCATTTCTAAAGCATCAGCTCTGCCTAGGATCTGTCCCTTAAACCTTTCTCCCAGATGGGGATTTAAGTAGATTGCTAAGTATTTGACAGATCTCACTATCAAGATCAATACTGAATTAGAAGACATAGCTAAGCATAACTGGGGGGAAATAATTAACAAAATTAAGGAGGGTTTTGCTCTATGGGGAACTATTAAAGTTATCTTTATGGGGTCATGTAAATGTAATAAAAGACTCTGCCTGCAGCACAATTTAATTCTATATCAGAAATGGTCCCTGTAGATGTACCAAAAGATTATTTTACTAAAATTGCATGTGTATTCTCTTCTAGGCTAAGAAAAAGGAGAACAAAATCTTAAAATTATAAATTTGTGAATTTTGCACAACACATATTTGAAGTTATCTGAACTCCATTTGTATCAATGGTACTTAGCTGGATTAGAGAGCACATTTCACCTGAATAGTTATCCTACTCTACAAGAACAGGAGAACATAATTATATAGTTGTGCTTTAGGACAGTACACCTACTTTGCATGACAGAATGTACCCATGTATTTTTTGCATTTGAAGACTACAGAAAATGTTGCAAAATTATCTATTAGAAGAATCCCAAATAACACACATCTCTCTAAGCCTCTGAATTAATTGTCCTTTAAAAAACAGAATGTAGATGTAATTTTAATTTGCCTTGTAACAAAAAAAAAAAATCAGACTGAAGAATGTGATGTTTTAATATATCTTTTAGAGATGTGTGCAGCAAACCTGAATTGTTCATTACTGATTTAAATTCTTCTCACTAAATGCTAGCATGCAGCTCTCTGAGGATCTGTTGTTCTTTTTTGCCTCCCCTTTTTCATTACTGCTTTTCCAATTACACTAAAAACAATTTAATCTGATCAGAAGTTCTCTTAAAATAATGTCAATTCTTATCTTAACTTAAAACCAAGGCTATCATAAGAGAATGTCAAGCTGAATTAATATTGCTCTGTCAATGCCACATGGATGGTAACCCTCATCCCTGCTCATAGCCTTGCCCAAGGTTGAAAGCACCCATTTAAACATGGGGTTTGCTTATTGCTGGAAATGTAACAGTTCTGTATAAGCAGGGAGACCCAAGGACACCTTGTATGTTCACACCTTGACTGTATGACAAAACCGTATCTCTGTTTCTCTGTGCTTTGTTTTAATGAGCCCAGGATGCAAGCACAAGGAAGCCACAAGGAAGTGCTCCTGGAATATACTTGCTGGCCTCTGTTGCAGCTCTCTTGCTCTGTTCCTGTTTCCCAAATTTTTAAATCCAGCCTGAGAAGACTGATCTTTGCCATTTCACCAAATTGCTCCTCTAGCAAGTGTCAGGTCAACACTAAATGTTACGTGAGATTTTTCATCCTGATTTGATAATTTTCTTGTGTGGGATCAGTGTCTGGTAGCACAAAAAATGGCTTTTCTTCAATAAAGTTTTAAAGGGTTGGGCATCTAGTTTCTACAGTGTTGCTCTAAATACTAGTACTTAGCAAGTGCATGTAATAAATGACTAAACGTACCTCTAGTCTGAATGTAGTAAACATACCTCTACTTTTCTTCCAGACTGAAAATGTTCAGCTACCAATATTTGTCCTTTGTTTTTAAGTTAGCACTAAACTAACACTCCTTTCCAATGTTTAAAAACAATTTAAACTAGGAGACAAGCAACTTTTATGGCCACTAGTCTTGGCTAGGGTGCCCTGTCCATAGAGGCATCTGCTGCAGAAGGTAGCATGAACAGGAAGAACATGTGAGCTCGGTACCCCTTGTGAAAGTAATTTGTGAATTAATTGCTTGTAGTTGGTATCCAAAGACTAGCTTAATCCTCAAAGCTCAACATCTGTGTCTCTTCCAAAGCTCTTTGGCATCAACATATTGCATTCAGTTTTTCACAGCAAAAGCTGATTCTTCCTTGGAGTTCTGCTTTTATGATATCCTGTGACACTGACTGTTTAGCTAATTGCCAGGTGAAAAAAATCTTTCACCATTCTGAATTTGCTGTCTTTCTTATTTCTTATTTCCTTTCTGTCTACAACACAAACAGCATTTGTGTTGTAAGACAGAAAGTGTCTTCTACAGGCATTTTTAATTTTAAATATTTTTATCGCATCCTTTTTTTGTTCCAATGAAAATAAATAAAATCCCTTGATCCTTTATCTGCATGTGAGTTTTTTCCCGTGCCTACAAGTATCTGCATTTTCTTCTAATGATTTTCATTCTCCAGGTCTTCTGGGGCCTCTCCAACACTTGCCACATTGATCCCATGTTCAGCCTTGAGCTTGAGTCTAATCTACTTCGCCTTTCCATTGCTTGGACATAAGATTGGACTTTGATAAAGGCACATGGTAGGATTCAGCTGCAGCCCATTCTACCTTGAGTGCAGTGAAAAGCTCAGCCTGAACACATGCAGGCACAGAGGTATTACCTCAGGCTGGGAGAACAATCAGCTCTGGGCTGTCTTCTGCTCTTCTTTTTAGGTGCAGTACAAACCTAGCCTAATTCTGCAAATGTGTCTTTTAGATTCAGCAAGGAGAACTGAGGACAGCATTCCAGAGCAGGAAAAGTATTTATTGTGGTAAAAAGTATGATGGCATTTTATTTTCTGTCTTGTTATCATCAGAATTCAGACACATGCAAAAAACTTTGCCTTTTTTTGTTAAGCACAACCATTTTTAAATTTAGAACTCCCCTGAGATACGCACTTTTTCCTTATACTTTCATGATTTATTTGACCAACTTTCACATTATTTATTCAGCTGTCAGCTCATTCTGAGATTCTCATATCTTTTTGAGGCTTGCATATCTGAATTGTTTTTATGTCCACAGAAAGTTACTGTCCATACATTGTTAATTAATAAAGCTGCACGTAACAAAAATGAGGCACTGAGAGACTTTCAGACTGAACAGAGATTTTGGAAGACTGAATAAACTTACTGAAAGCCTCTTCTCTTCTCTTCTCTTCTCTTCTCTTCTCTTCTCTTCTCTTCTCTTCTCTTCTCTTCTCTTCTCTTCTCTTCTCTTCAGCATGATTAATTGTAAAAATATTAGAGGAAAACCCGTTTCAGAGCTGCTGTTCTGGAAATCATGGTGATGTGTGACATCTTTGAATAACTGTTAGGATGTCAACTGATACGAGGGACAAGCATTAATGAGAACAAGAATGTTTTTACTGTCTTCAGTGGGTCACAGCTGAATTGCCACATAACCAATACATACACTTATTAAGACTGCTGCAGTCTTAATATGTGTACACATAATTGAAATACGGAATCATAGGGTCATCGAATCATTAAGGTTGGGATAGACCTCTAAGATCACAGAGTCAAATCATTAACTGAACACTACCAGGTCCACCGCTAAACCATGTCCCTAAACACTCCTATATGATTTTTGAACACTTCCTGGGCAGCCTGTTCCAAGGCTTGACAGTGAAGAAATTTTTCCTGATATCTGTTATCTACACCTCCCCTTGTGCAACTTGAATCCAATTTCCACTGGCTCTGTTACCTGTTATTTGAGAGGAGAAGTTGATCCCCACCTGGCTACACCTTCCTTTCAGGCAGCTGTAGATAATAATAAGGTCTCCCCTGAGTCTCCTCCTCTCCAAGCTGAAGAAACCCAGTTCTTCCAGCTGCTTCTCCTATCACTTATTGTATAGGCCCTTCACCAGCTCTGTTGCTCTTCTCTGGACATGCTCTAGCACCTCAATGCCTTTATTACAGGGAGGGGTCTAAAGCCCCAGCCCTCACTTAGCACTTTACTTAAAAGTGGTGTAAGGTACTACTTTTCCCTGAGGTGGCGCAAAAGACAGCTTGACAAAAGTTCCCTGGAGGTTGAAAAACAAGCTTTACTGGCAAATTTGAGAAGATCAAGAACCTAGCAAAATTTAAAGCAAACATTGAATCGGAATAAAGTATTTTACAAAACATTGACTTAGCAAACTCTAACCCATCCAATTAAATTACCTAGATCTCAAGAAAAGTAAATTAGGAGAAAAAAAGGACAAAGACAAAAAAGAAAGAGAGAAAAGAAGGATGTAGCTGTCACCTTGGATCCAGCTGCCACAAAACCCAGGGACAATAGCAAGGTATCTGTGTGCGTTTCTGTGCAATGTTTTTTACCTGGTCTGGCCATTCCCCACTCCCAGATTTGGTCTCCTGGGGCAGGGTTGCTTCCACTGTGCCAGTGACTGCCAGCCATTATGGGCTGGACTGGAGGCTCCAGAGGTGTGGGCTGTGGAGCAGTGCACCATTTCACCTTCAGAGAACTAGCCCTGCCCTACCTCCCACCTCCCCCGCACACACCCACACCCACACCCACACCACAGCTGGTTTTTGCCAATAATAATTTTCTCCAGTCTCTCACAAGGAGATATTTCTTTCTGTGTCTGTCCTCACTAAGCTGAACTGCTCATTTCCAGAAAACAGGAGTGGTATTTGCAACTTCTACCCTTGGCTACCTGCTTTTTGCTATCCAATACTCAATTAGAAAATGATACACTCATGGATAGCTAGCTGTCCTCAATAGCTTACTATTCACCCATGAGCTGAAATGCTGACAAAAATGTGAGGAGGATATGGGAGGGCAGGTGCCCCATCCCTGGGGGCCTTCAAAGTCAGGCGGGACAAGACTCTGATCAAGCTGACCTAGCTGAAGATGTCCCTGCTCATTGCTGACGCAAGTGATTAACTTTTTAAGGTCCCTTCTGTGATTCTAAGATTCTATATTTCAGCTGTCTTGCACAAGAAATGACTGCTCATGTGACAGGCAGCCTACACAAGTCCATTTTAGCCAACATATTCATATGACGTTTGTTTGAGAGCCGCTTTTTGAGTGCTCTGAGCTCAGGATTTAGAGTGCAAATTTTTTTAATTAACTTGCTTTTATGGTCTTATACTTTTGAAAATTGGTTGGGCAAAAAAGCCTCAAAACGTAAACCTGCAATATTTAGCTCCTTTTGTCTTACTATAATTAGTAACACAAGTAATAAAATAGGCTGTGTATGATCAAATCACACACTTTGAAGTTAGATCATGACTTTCACCTGGAGATTGGTAATTTCAGGAACCAGAACTGTGCAAACTTCTGTGTAAGGAGTTAAAACTTCCTACCTGTAAAGTGAAAACACACTCTAAAATCCCCCCTGGTCTGCAGTGATGCAATTTTGGGACAGAGTAGCAGAAGAAATATAAATGATACTTGAGTGTTTCATTCCAGACACTCTGTCTCCCTAATGATACATCAGAGTATTTTCATCTAACCTCTCCTGCTAAATCATTGGTAGTATTGGCTAGATATTGATGATAAATGTATCATATTGATAGCTAAATACTGGTAGCTAAATGTATCATAATGCATCATTGTAACATCTCCAATACCTGCTGATAAATGGCTTCAATTTCTTGCTACAACAGCAATTTATGAAAGAATATCATATAAACTTCAAGATAAACTCCCACAATTTGAAGAGATTGCCTCTTTTTACACTTTATAAATAGAAGCAAAGATTGTACATCTCCTCCAATATCTGTGTTGAAATGGTCTATTCTTATTCCCAAAGGGAGTAGTATAGTGCTCAAATGGGGAGCTTCTTTCTGGTCTAAACTGTTGTAAATCTGGAAGAGCTGAGGCAATTTACTCCAAAGAAGGATCTGTCCCCAGGAGCCTGCCTATTGTTAGCTCTCCAGCTCCCAAGTTTTACCGAATTGATTTCCTTTTTCTCTCTTTTTGCAAGGAGCCCTCACCCAAAGAGAACTAGCTGCTTGGGGATGGCCATAATAGAATGGATGAAGAATGCCACAATTTTCAAAGAAGTTACTTTAGTAAAATGCAGCAGGTGTTTCCTCTCTTTCCTGAGGGGAAAACTCTTTCCAGAGGAGCATAATATTAGCTATAAATATTACACATAAGAAGCCTTAGGACATTTGTTCTGTGGTAGGAAGCATATATGAGCCAGATAAGACACTGACCTGATTCTACTTTTGTGAGAACTTGCACTTATTAACATCTCGTGCTAGGCAGGAGGAGGGGCAAAAAATTCTACATCAAACACTGTCAAAGTATTTTCAAAACATTTCAATAGCCATGTTCCATGAAACACAAATGGAAAGCACAAAAAAGGTGACAGTAAGGCACATGGTTTATATAATTGCTTACATTTTCACTTGCGAGTAGTTGCTTTACTTCCAAGTTGTACTTGTAAAATCTTTATATAACACCATCATTTATTTCTGGTATGGAATAAATGTACACATCTAATCAGGTCAGTATACAAGCAGGAACAATCTGACAAAGTGTTCTTCATGATCTTTTAATGTACCTCTTCTCTTTTTTATATTCCCTTCAGTTGTCATCTCCTCTCATCTTCTGTCAGACTGTTGCAAGCATGAAAATAATAAATAATAAATACTTCATAACCCAGCAACTTTATATAAGTGCTTTTAACACATAAGCTCTTCAGTGAGACACGAGACAGAAAATTTGAGTTGTTGGTCTCTTATTTTAAAATGGATGAGAAAACACTATGTTCCATTTGTGCCACATCTCACAGACAGTGCCTGGGAGCTGATGGAGGGAAGACCTTCTCTCAGTACATACAGCACTGGCACATCAACAGTAGCACTAGTCCTTGAAGCAGAGACCCCCAGGCACCTCAGGGAAGCCCCTGGGAGGTGAAGGTCCATCAGACTCCCTGAGAGAGCTCATCTCATATCCCAAGACTGCTACAGTGATGTGCACTAGCCCCCACCCAAGCACAGCAGCTGGTCTCAGGTATGGAAACTTGCTTGCTCGAAACCTTGGAAAGGTATCCCACACATGAACAGCTATGCCTAGGAGAAGAGCACCTTGTTTTCATCATGCTGGCAGCTGTTGAGCAGAGAAGAGAACTTGGAGGTCAAGATTTACTCAAGAGTTACAGCTCTGTGTTTGTGTGCATGAAAGAGTTGAGTCCTCCCTTTCTTCCTTCAGATGTTTCAAACTCTCGCAAATTTGGCCAGGCTCCCCTGATCTATGCTGCCTCCACTTTTAGGCTGAAGCAACACCAAATTAAAACAAGAATAGCAGAAGTTTCCAAAGTTCTAGCAGCTGTTTGGTAGCTTTGGATACCCTTCCCAGTGAGGACAGCTTCAAGGTCCCTCTTGCTCTTCTGTTAGCAAAGAGAAAACCAAAAGGGCCTTTTGAGGCCTTTTTTGGCCCACACACTCCCTTGTCCAGAAGGAGTGGGGACTGCTGGAGGACAAATGGGGCTAAACAAGGACTTCATAATTAAATAAAGCAAATTAGCAAATGTTGGAGTCAGCCACTGGTTCTAACGAAATGGTTTAGGGTAAGTAAACACTCAAGCATTTATACATGAAACCAAATCTGGCATGGAGATCAAACCATGTCATATTCAGGTAGAAGTTTGTATAGAAAAGCTGATCATATTTTTCAATTCTCAGACAAGGCAGTTCCTCTAAGTGCACCTGTTTAATGTTGTTTGTGGTTTTTTTCCTTTCTTTCCAGCTGCTCACAACACCAATAAACAACTAAGGAATGCCATTACTGTAAAACATGCTGAACACCCCAAAGCTGTATTTACTGGAAGGATGTCACACTATTGTTTCCATACCATTAAGTATTAGTTTAGGCCTTATATAACCCTTAGAGATAAAAAAGGTTTTTCTTCAAGCCTCAAAGAAATGCAGTGAGAGGCAATTTTCCAAGTGGTGCAGAAAAGTTATGCACACAGGTCCTGTTATTCATGCACTCACTAAGAAAATTTAGCTCCCTGCCCTTCCCTGCTCTTCCCAGTTTTCTCAGCAAGATGCAATAGGATTTAGAAAACCAAGAGATAAAATATTTTGGCCTGAGTGTCAGTGAAAAGAAGTTAATGTTATTTTTCCTCTCCTGTTTTACAATATGATTTGATCTACATTCCCTGCAATTTTAAGAAAAGCTTTTGCAGAGCACAGTGATAATACATACAAGCTTCATCATTTGTATGCTCTTTTCAACTTGATAGTGTGAGATTCAGGCTGTGCTCTTCCCTTTCCTTGAGCAGAGCTGTTTTTCCTCTATTTTATTAGCCAGATATACACAGAGAAGCAATGTGTCAAAGGTTCTGAAAATCAAGGACTTAAACTCAACTATTCAGAGGCCTGAGCTATTACTTGTGACATGTAACACAGAAATGAAAAATCTCGAAATATTATGGATTATTACCAGCACATGTTACCTGTGATAAGCTGGAGCAGAGTTAAGGGTAATCATAAACTCAGATAACATGTCACTGTTAAATGATCATTTTATTTATGTTATGTTTGCATTGATTAAGGCACAGAAATCTTCATAGATCTGGGTCAATAATCAGGAGGACAAGGTGCAACATTTCTTGTTATTCTGGAAAAAACAGATTTAAGAATATGACTATACTTCACGGGGCTATAGCTTACAGATTCTTGTTAGTCTTTATCTGCTCATAATTTTCCAATTATCAGGATTTAAAACAATGATAAGGAAACCTTGAATTAAATAGCTGATTTTAGAGTTTCTCTGCATTCATACTTGAGAATCAACTTTGTTCTGTCTGACTGGCACAATAATTAGCACAAGCTGATTTGCAACTATATGTGCAAGGTATATTTGATATATTTCAATGTATTTTTTATTTTATCATATAAATATACACAATGAGAGTATGACAGTCATTCTGACTTGTTTAGACTTTTACATTTCACATATATATTATCTCAGAAAAATGACAAAACACTTCTCTCCCCTAAAAGATCATTTTATTTGGTGTTTGTATCACAATGCATTGGAGTAGACATGAAAAATAAATTTAAATGCATAAAACTGGTTTAATTAATTGGTTTTAACTGTCTTAAACATATGGAATCCCTTTATTTCCCTGTAAGAAGGAAGTTTATTTAAAACTAGCCAGATTACTAAATGAAAGAAGGAGATACATTTAGTCAACTGAGGGATTACTTCTTGTCTCCAGGAGCTAATACTTAGATGTCTAACATGCAGATAAATGGCTAGTGAAATTATCGGAAGTGCCTATAGGGGCTACTGCCTCATTTACCCTGAAGTCAATAGGAGTTAGACATTTAATCTGTAGGAGGGATTTTGAAACTCCCACTGGTCATCTGTCTCCATCTCTAGGCACCAAAATATCTTTGGAAATCTGACCTCTCACTATTAGGGTTTTGTCCATATTGTCCACTTTTTTTGTTCATAGATTAGAACACAAAACAGTACCACACTTTCAGCTTTCAAGCCATTCCTGAATTTTCCATGAGCAATGACGATTAAATGACAAAAGCACTGTACCTGCCAGTTCACCTAAATGAAAGAAAACAGGCACTTGTGAACAATATCTTAAAAGCAAGCATAAACCAATGTCAGCATCACGGTAAAGGAAGAAGCAAAAGTACATGAAAAAATAGTACATTACTGGATTTGAAGACACATTAATTATTTTAATAAAGTCTATGTTGACCTTAAAAATTTAATATTTTTCTTCTAATTGCCAAGTAGCTCTCTTTGAGCAGGAGAATCTTTCTAGTGTACTGAAATTATGCTGAGAAAATCTAACCTTTATTAGAGGTTGAAGTGTTTTACATCTGAATTCAATTTTATTGTTAATGAAATTAATTTTACATATATTTTTCAATTAAATAAAAATATCTATTTTAATTCTTACTTTACAGTACCTCTAGAAATTCACAAAATCACCCTGGATACCTGGGCTGCTGGTACAGTCACTGGGGCATTACATGTCCCCAAATACAAACTGAGCAGGGCACTTAAGAAAGTACTGGTGAGAAAACCATATCAAATTCAGCCTTTCAGTGTCT
Organism: Zonotrichia albicollis; assembly: GCF_047830755.1. Taxonomy (NCBI): domain Eukaryota; kingdom Metazoa; phylum Chordata; class Aves; order Passeriformes; family Passerellidae; genus Zonotrichia; species Zonotrichia albicollis. Next base: position 41,746,115 of record NC_133860.1, read on the forward strand.
TTGCTGATGTGCTTTCAGGTGCTTCCTCATACTCAGGATGCCCTGTCTGAACTCTGTAATGGATTTAGACAGCGACATCTTTTCTCTTAAAAGCCTAAATGCATTGGTGCTGCTGCTTTAACGAGTAGGTCAGTGGTATGAGCTTTCACCTTCCTTGAATTCCCTTTTCTGCCAAGCAAGGTCTCCTAAGAGAGCATCCATACAACAAAGCAAGCAGGAACTTTCCAAGGTGGGAGCCCCCCCCAACCACATACTGAGATTTTACTATTTTGCCTATGCATCTTTTCTCACAGGGAGATGACCTAATCACTTGGCTGCACTGTTATTCTTTCTGTCTTGGCTTCAATCATGTGGAATTACTGTAGCAAACATGAAGCATCATGTACAGGCTAAAAGAAGTTTTTTCCATACTTAATATTTTCTGTGCTCTCACTGTGGATGTTTTCCTGGCAGCAAAATCTGTGCATTGACCCATGTCCTTCTAAATCCTGTACAATTTGGGTTAAGCTGTGGAGTTAAACCAACAGCAAATAATCACTCCGAAGATAAGGAAGGGACAGAAAACCTTGCTGGAATTTCTAAAGCAGTCTTAGGTGTGGCATGATATGTATGGTCACTGCTGAGGTCTTTCTCTGCGTGCTTAGGGGAATTTTCCCCTAAGTCAATGTTGGAAATTCAGTACCTACAAACTTTAAACGTAACCAGGATTAAAACAGAGCTGAGTTGGGGGCATGTGACTTTTTCAGTTTAGGCATTCAGTCTGGATTCATTTCATCTAGCTTTAGTCATTTGTAGGTGATGAATCATCCAAACAGTTTTAGATACCTACTTACACTGTATGAACCAAACAGCATGACTCAGATTCATTTAAGCAAGATGAAATTCGCTACTAAAGTATAACTCTGGTGTAGATGACATTTCAGGGGCCTGGTTTCCTTATGTTTGCTCATCTTTTCTGCTGCATTAGAAATTATTGTTTCAGTAGGTATTTTGAAAGTTTTATATATATTAAAAATAATGAGCTACATTTCTGAAGATAGAAAGGTTTTCATCCCTCACTGAAGACTAGAAATATGAAAATCCCAATAAACTGGTTTGATCAAGCTAATTTTAGTAAAATCAGTATGTTATATATTTACCGTGAGAAGTCCTGATGTATTTATTTATAGCCTTTTGTACCTAAGATGCCTTGTAAAAAATAAGTAAAAAGATCTCTATCTCGCCTTGCTTCCCAAATAGAAAAATCACATTAACAGTCAAGAAGGGAGACTTCAGCACCAAGTTTGTTCTCAATGGATGGACTTCAGATCCTGTAGCTGAGTCTTGTTCCTAAGTTTATGTGTAGGTATTTTGACAAGCAGAGTTTAGGGATGGAGTGAACTACTCAGAATACCAGAATGGATGGACCACTCGGTGGATAAGGAATTGGCTGCTAGTCAACACATTGTTGTAGTCAATGGCTTGCTGTCAAAGTGGACATGGGCGAAAAGTGATGTTCCTCTGGGGTCAGTATTGGGACTGCCACTGTTTAACATCTTTCTCAGCAACACAGTAGGATTGAGTATGCTCTCAGAACATCAGTAAACAACACCAAGTGTTAAAGGAGAAGCCACAGCCCAAGAATTCTCTCACCATTCAAGGAGTGTCACACACATCACTCCAGGCCTTCCTTGCTAGGACTGGAGCCTGTTCTCAGTGGGGCTGATGGGCTCCCTTCCAAATGCTTGCACACACGCTCATTCTCAGGTGCACTTCCTCCTTCAGGCTCTGTCCTGGGTTTTCTGCAGCAGAATCTAAGGTGTCAGATTTATAAAAATCTATATTTTAATAGAGTGATACAGCAACAGATCAGCTTAAGCTGATCCAGAAGCAAAAAACCTCTGGGCAATTAGACCCCCCATGATTTATGCACCTGCCCTCATGCACTCTTCACATGATTTCAAGTCCAATGGTGATTTTTGGGCTGGGATCCTCTAACACCTTGTTAGATTCTTCCTCTATCTCCCCATAGTCAGGCTGTTAACTGCTCTTATCACGTTGAACTGTAGATTCTGCTGATGCCTGCAGCCTCCTTGTCTTCTGGTTTGTGTTTCTTGTGCACTAATCAGTCAGGACATAGTAATGAAAAAAGGCCTAGACTTAGGGACAAAAACCACTGTGCAACAACTAAACATCAGTGTGTTATTAATATTCTTCCCTAACTAAATATAAAACACAACGCTGTACCAGCTAGCAAGCAAACCAACTCTGTTCCCACATATCTGGGTGGAAGTCCGCAGCTTACAGCTCAGGGGTGAAGTAAATCCAGCTGCTCATACTGAGCAAGTAGAGCCAATCAAAAAGCAGATTAAATCACACAGTATTGTAATTCTGAGTGACACATTCTGTTTAAAACTCCCTTATTTAAGCGCAACAAAAACATTTCTCAAACACCAAGCTGTATGGTACACTTGACACTGGACAAGAGGGGATGCCATCCAGAGGAACCTTGTCTGGCATGAGAGCTGTGCCCATGCAAATCTCATGAATTTCAACTGGGCCAAATGCAAGGTCCTGCATGTGGTTCACAGCAATCCCAAGCCCAAGTATAGGCTGGGTGGACAGTGGATTGGGAGCAGCCCTGAGGAGATGACCTGGGGCTGTTGGTGAAGGAGAAGCTCAACATGACCCTTCAACATGTAGTTGCAGCCCAGAAAGCCAGTTGTGTCCTGGGCTGCATAAAAAGCAGCATGGCTAGTAACGCAAGGAGAGGATTCTGCTACTCTGCTCTAGACTCCCAAGACTCCACCTGCAGTGCTGCATCCTACTCTGAGGCCCACAGAAGAAAAAGTCATGGATATCCTGGAACAAGTCTGCAGGAGGGAGACCAAGATAAGCAGAGGAATGGGGCACCTCTCCTGTGAGGAGAGCCTGAGAGAATTGAGGGTGTTCAGCCTGGAGAAGAAAAGGCTCCATAGAGACCTTATAGCTGTATACCTTCCAGTACCTACAGCAGGCCTACAAGAGAATTGGAGAAGAACTTTCAAGAAAGGCACATAGTGACAGGATAAGGAGGAATGGCTTCAAACTGAAAGAGGGCAGCTTTAGACTAGATGTAAGAAAAAAATTCTTTGCTGTAAAGGTGGTGAGGCACAGGAACAGGTTACCCAGAGAAGTTGTAGATGCCCCATCCCTGAAATTGTCCAAGGCTGGGTTGGATGGCAACCCATGGGTCTGGGCAACCTGGTCTATTGGAAGGTGCCTGTGGTGAGGAGGGTTGGAATTAGATGTCTGTCCAATGCAAACCATTCTATGATTCTACAATATAAACCCTTGTAGAGATTTTACATGCTAATTTCTACACTGAGACTTAACTTGCAGTTAAACTCTGCAGATAATCACTCTGACAAAGGCCAGTATCCACATAGGACACAGGAGTCCTGCAAAAATCAACTTCATCAAAAAAGGGCCACACACCTGTTTTTGGAGGATGCATCCTCTTTTCCATCCTAAACTCCTGACTATGTGTTGCCTTTTCCCCTTCCCCAGTGTTTGAGGTACTAGGAAGGTACAGACTCCCCAAACATCCTACCATATATTCCCCCTTCAAAATGTATTCTCCCTACATCATGCTTTGTAAGATCATTAAATTTAGTTTTAAGCCCACCCTGGGCAGAGAAGTTCATACTCGTAAATCCATTAAGCCTTCTCATTTCCCCCTAAAGTTCAAAAGTTCAGATTGTGCTCAGCTCTGTGACAAAGTTGTGCAGCTTGGTGTTTGTAAAGACCTCTGTATCCATTCTTCCAGAACCTAATTGGTCCTTTCAGGTCATTAGTTACATACTCTGTTCATAAAGCCCTCAACACCCATTCTTCCAGACCCTGATTGGTTTTTCAGGTTACCTAGCTATTTGCAAAGACATACACACCCATTCCTCCTGTTGAAGCCAAAGAGTCTTCTTACAAAAATCTTAGTCTTAAACACCTCCATCTCTCAATGGTAGTTTTACCAGCATCTAAAATATGTTGCCCAGTATTTAAAACTGCCCATCTTAATTAAATCCTGATTTTGTCTCGTTTGAGCTTGCGGTTGTATTCTTCTGTTTACTCTTTTTGCTGTGTTGTGAACCTTCTGGTATCAGAAATTCCTTCTCTGTGTGGGTTACAACCCAACTGACTCTCTTCCTTTCATCACTAGCTTCTTGCAGCTTGCTGCATAGAGTGTGTTTTTCAGGTACTGTATTACTCCCACAGATTTGTTCTGAGCCTTACAAGCTCTTCTTCCCTTTTAAAAGTGTAAAACTTGGTATGTGACTTCAGCCAGAGCCTCACCCTTTCATCATCTCTAGATTTTTAAGACTCCAACACAGTACCAAAATGACCAAAAGTATATGCCAAAATATACCAAAAGTATATTTAATGGGTGCTACCTGCTCCCTGTGAGTCAACAATATTATAGCCAGGCTCATATTTAGTTGGTAAGCCATCACAACCCCACAGTCCTTCTCTGGGCCTACGGGTTTCCAAGTCACAGTTTTTCACTTTGTACATCTAACTTATACTCTGTACTTCTACATTTCCAATATTGAAATTGGTTATTTTTAGTAAGTTTATTTCACCCAGCAATCCAATTTCTTTCACAGAACAAATCTGTTCTTATTACTTAGAGTGTCAACAGCATTTGTACCAGCAGCAGGTTTTATTAGTAATTATTTTAACGCTTCCTTTCCAATGATTAATAGATCTATTGAATAACTTAGGCCAGATGAACAGATTACTACAACAGCTCACCAGAAACCTCTACATTTTGAAAGTTAGGCAACAACAACTCACCAACTTACAAATTACTTAAAATGTTCTAAAGTGATATTGTAGAGTACTAAACTTTAATCACAGTGTAGGGTAATTTTTTGCCAGCTGCTTTACAGCATCAAGCTATACCATGACAGCATGTTTATCTCTGTCAATAAAGATTGGTGTCTTATTAAAAGCATACATTTTTTATCTCTCTTAGGCTTTCTCAGACTGCATAATTTTGATGTTACACTTTAGAGGTACTATTTGCCTATTTTACTAACCTGTGAGAAGCATTCAGAATGTTACTTGCAGCACCATACAGGTTGTTACCATTATCTGCCTATTTGGTGGCAGCCACTTTGCTGTCCTCCAGCACCTCTGTGTGCTACCTACATGTTCCTCTCTGATAAGCACTGGCAAAGATTGTTTCTTCATTGGAGAACATCATCCTGAGTGATAAAAACTGCAGTTTCCAATATGTCCTAAAACCAGAGGAATCTTCTTGGCTGGTAGTTAAATTTTGCGTTGAACCATGTGATCAGTCAAATACACACCATAGAGATGTCAGTTGGTGTCATGGTTTTATTTTGTATTGTACCACAAAAAGGATTCAATGAAAATTTACATTAATAGTTTAGGAATACAGAAAGCATTGAAGACAGGTTTCAAGAAATGTATATGAAAAATCTTAAAAATCCTGACTTTAATGATTCAGAGGAAGATAAATAAACAAAGTATGAGTATATATAAATATTTAAAATGTAATTATTTTTCTTCTGAAGAGATTCATCACATGCAGCTTTATTTTGTGAGCTCTTTACACTTCAGATAGGAGTTTCATCTTTCACTGGAGATTTTATTATACCCAATTATTATCAAATTGATAGTTCATTGTTTAATTCCAATAGTTCACTTTAATTCCAATGAGAATCATTCATACTGATATGTCTATTTTAAAATAAACTATCAATTAAAATAGAAAACCTGCATCCAAGGTAGGACAAAAAGAGAGAAGGTTAGTGACAGGTTCATAATCAAAGCTCCTGTCTTTATTGAGAAATAAACACTTGTGAGGATTCTCAGTGTGTTTTATAGTCTTAACGGCTGTCAGGTCTCCCTTGATTGACCCTGAATAAAATCTAACTAGGGGTGTCAAAAAAATATGTCCATCAACTTTGCTCATGCATTACAACATAAAAATTGACTGGAGTCATTGACTACAGGTAGCAGCGAGCAAAACTACACAAGATAAATACTCTGGTTTGTGGACACTCATTCAATCCACTTTCTTCTGCCACCTTGATTTTTGGATTGGGCACTCATGGATAAAAAGTAGGTGATCTGAAAAAATCGTGTGTGTCTTTTAAAAGACAGTATCATGTTATGTTACTCCCTTCACAGAAATTTATGTTACATGGTGTTAAACCGTAGGCTAAGCTTAATGTAACACGATGCATTAAAAACTGCACATCACGATTGCAATGTGTGTCAGAACAATGAATTGCTATATCACATATCTCTTCATTTGTACGTAGGGGACCCATGGAAATAATTCACAAAAGGATATATTCTCCTTTTGATGCACACACATAAATCCCTTTTCCTCTCACTACTTCCAGTTCTTCACCTAATGGTTGGTCTGAGCTAAGAAAAACTGCTTTTTAAAAAGCCTCAAGTTAGCTAGAAAATGTTTGAGTTGTAGCTAAACATTTACTATGGGCACAGTTTAACCCTGAAAACTGTAGGAGAAGGCTGTTTAGTAACCTACGCTCTCTAGTAGTGTCATATTTGAGCAATCACCATTGCTGCCTTCTCTGCCTGGGGTAAATTGCACTGTCACTATAACTTTGCTGAAAATGAGTAGGTTTCCATCTAATTTTATACCACCACTTCCCAGTGGGCTACTTCCTTTTTACAGAAGCATAGCTGAAACCAGAATCCATCCCAGTGGTGTTTGGGGATGGTACAAAGGCAGAAATGAGAAAGGACTGCACCCCTGACCCTTTTCAGCTTCTGCCTGGTATCTCCTTTCTCCTTTACTTAGCTTCCCTATGTAACTGAGCTTCTCCTGTAAAAAAACACAGCTCCCACTTGAATCACCATATTTAGTAGATATCTTAAAAACTGTGCAACAGCAATCCATTTTATCCTTGTCCAATTCCACACCTGTGCTACTTGCTTGTATCTGCGGTGTTGAACAACTTTGTAAGTGTTTTGGGGGGATATTTGCGGAAGACAATTTTGACCAGGAATAATCACCTGATATGAAAGTGGGATCAAGAGGTCCGTACTACAAGAAATACTGATACTATTTGTATGCTGACTGCCAGGGAAATTAATTCTTGTGCACTTAGTGTCTAACTGTGTGCTGGCAGCCGCACAGAGGCTAATTTTATCTATTTAACATATATTAAAAGTTAAGTAAACACGAATAACTTTTATTGAAAATCTGATCTCATTTCATACTATCCTTTGGCAGGACAAATGAAATTTCATTTTCCTACAAAAAAAGATAAAATTTGAAGGCTAAATAGTTTCCACATTCTGTTTGATCATAAATGAAAATGAAATTATAGTCAGACTGCACACATGGTTTTGATGGGTAAACAAAATAGTATAAAAGCTCATTGAGCATTTACTTATTAAAGTAATGGTTTCAGTCCTCAGCTGAAGCACACATGCATTTGGTCATGGGATTTTCAAGCTGTTGAAACCAACTGTCAATGGACAGACTAGGTGATGAAAACTGCCACTGGGTCTTAGTGGACTAAACCCTAGTGGTTGCACTTCCCTCTGCAAGGTTTGCTCTGACCTCAGCAGCATAGGAGGCATAATGTTTTAAATTTGAACTATACCAGGTGACAAATGTATTGGCTTTAAACTGAAGCGAAATATGTTATAATACAAAATAGCTTCACTCCAGAAAGTCCCTTATTACAGCCAAAAAAATAAATTTAAAGGGAGGTAGGGATATGATCAGAATGCAGGACTAATAACACTCAGAATTTTTGCACCTTACAAATTGACTATTTCTTGTGGGTAGTGCTGAGAAAAATATTGAGACATATTAATTGGGAACTGTTACTACAAAAAAGGGACTCGTGGCATACTGCAATGGTTTCAAGTGCATGTGATCTTTTCTGGCAATGAAGCATATGTCTGGTCTTAACTTCTTAAGCCAGTCTTTCACAGAGAAGTTATGAGTTGTAGACAGTGCTTTACACCCCAGTGTGCTTGCTTGCAAGTGTATTAGGAGCACTGCACACACTCCAGTTTAAACATACACTACATAATTGTTTATGTGTGCAGACATTTGAGCTCATCAGGCTGACTAGCTGCTTCCGTGAAATGGGAAAGAGCAATAATTACTGTATGTGTTCTTATTGACAAGAAATAAACAAAATCTAGATGGAATTTTTTTACACAGAAAGCATAGTGGCAGTAACAATTACCCCCACTAAAGTAAATTTGTACAAAACACGTAACAAACTGCCTTGAAAATACTGCATTTGCAGAGCCAGATGGAAGCTGGAATGACCAGGTGACGCTGGTCAGAGAAGAGGGAGTCATATTCACAGCAAGTGCAGCTCTACACATGAGCTGCTGGGAAGGTGCAATACAGGGGAGTATGTAAAGATATGTTTAAGGGTCCCAGGCACAGAACGACTTGCTCTGTATGTCAGCATAGCTACATCATCAGCAAATTATGTTTAGGCACCTGCCTCTATGCAGCAGTGCTCTCATAATGACTAGGGCTAATAGATCTTATGAAAAACCTTCAACCAGATGCAACACAAGCAGAATGCTGCCAAAAATCATTGAAGGATTGATAGTTTCTCAACCATCCAAAAGGTACATCAGGATTCACAGTCTTCAAGTAAAGGATTGTATTCAACTCCAGTGTAACATCATTAATTCACATGGAAATGTCTCTCTGACTGATTAGGCTAAAAATTGTTTCAAAGGACTTCTGGAAAACAAACTCCCCACACACATCTTTACTTAAAAAGGAGTGTCTTTCCTGAAAAACATTATACATATTTCCCTGAATATCCCAATATCCATAGCCTTAGAAATAAAATTACTGGGGTTTTAAATGTTAATTAATAATTTTCAGTTATTAATACAAACACATATTAATAGCAAAGTACATTGCTTTCTGTCACATCTTACAGTATACTCCATGATCCACCACTAACATCTTTTTCACATTATCATCAAATATGCTTAAACATGAACACAGATTTTGTATATTGTCATCTATTTAGTTAAGTGAATTACCTGTAAGAAAACAGTTGCATTCTACTTCTAAAATTCAGTTGTTGAGCCTAAGTGCTGTTAGTAATGCAAGTTAAAGCTTCAGGGCTAGAAATAAAACCTTTTTAGCGCTTGGAAACACAAGTAATTTTCTTAATATTGCTGCTTCCAGGCAATGTTTTGGTTTTGTACTGTTATCTGTTGTTAGCCTTCTCACTTATTGAATAACTTTGCCAAATATAGAAATGACACTGAAGATTATTCTTGGAAAAAAATTTATGTGTAGGTATATGGTGGCAATTCAGCTTTATTTGAAGACTTCTGTATTTTCAAGGAGTATGCAGTATAACTGTGTTTCCTTGGAATTTTTAGAGAACAGCTTCAGCCCCAGCATGACTTGATACAACTTTCTAAAGACAGAATAGTAAGATTTGAGTTTCTGGCAAAATAAGGGGCTGCATTTTACTTTGTCTCTGCCAGAATGCTGACCTCCTTCCTCCACCTCCTGCACGGCTTATGGCAGATTTGTGTATCAAACACATAATACATCTTCGAACTTGTCTCCAGGTCATAGTTGTTCATGGCATTAAGCTAGTGCTGATTTTGAGACCTGCATCTCCGTTCAGCAACAATCTACCAAGCAAAGGCTGTGTGTTCCAGGTCTCTTGGGAAGGCTTGTTGGGCTCTGTAAGAGGGCTCATTTTCACCCTCCTCTGCAGATAACACAGAGCTCTGTGGTTTTGAGCAGTCTCAGCCTTGCTTATACCATGTCTGAACGGAGCCTGGTGGTGCCAGCCACTTGGCCACAGCTGCTGGCTAATGACCTGCAACTGTCCTGTCACCAGGAGCAACATGACTTCCTTCCTTGCAGCCAGCTTTTCTCAAGAGATATTGGTCACTGGCAGTACCAAAGGTCCAGGCAAGCCACTAACACAGGATAAAAGGACGTGGGGGAAAAAAAAATCCTCTGCAGACCTTCCTGAGCTGCATTTCACTGAAAATGTATTTGCCTTTATTTGTTCATTGAAGCTATTATTTTTTTTGTCTTGTTGATTTAAATACTCATTCAGGAGAAGTTCTTTCAAACACAGACACTAGGGTTGTTTTTTTCCCCAGGAATTTATGCCCTTAAGTGGTTAGCCTCTACTAAGTATAACCATACAGGAAAACAGCCCTTGAACCAGCAGTTGATTTCAACTGCAGGACTGAGCTGCCAGTGCTAATCTTGCCTCTTTCTTGCTTTTACCAACCACCAGACAATAAGGGGAAAGACAGGTTCTTCTAGAGATCCTTGGCAGAACTATGACAACACTAAGTTGTACTGTTTAATACTTAGCTTAACCATTAAACAACAGATTAACAATTTAAGCTTTATTTTCCTTAGCAAAATTTCATTATTAGTAGAGCACAGAATTTATTACAAGAATAACACAGGATTTCTATTAATAGAACTACACACAGAAGGGTTGGGGTGGAAGGGACCAGAGTCAGTCATCTGGTCCCTGCTCAAGAGGGCCATCCCAGAGCACACGGCACAGCATTGTGTCCGAACAGCTATTGACTATCCCCAGGAAGGGAGACTCCACACCCTCTCTGGGCAATCTGTTCTGCTCAGTCACTGCACAATAAAGTTCTTCCTCATGTCCAGGTGGAACTTCCTGTGCATCAGTGTCTGCCCACTGCCTCTTGTTCTACTGCTTGGCACCACCAGGAAGAGCTTGGATCCATCCTCTTGGCTCCCTCCTTTTAGATACTTATAGACATGTATGAGGTCTCATGTATGGTGTCCTCTCAGCTGTCTCTTGTCAAATCAGTGATTTTACTGCAATCTCTAAGCAGTAAAAAGTAGTAAAATATACATTTTTTAAATACAATTTCATGTATAATTTCTGTTCACATGGACCCTCTGCAGATGGGGTTGGATTACAGTATACTGTTTATACTATCAATATAACAATCATAATCTAGACTCAAAAATCATATAAAAGAACATGAGTCGCTCCCTCAATCCTCAGAGGAAGCAGATGAAGGCAGAGGTGTCCCTGGCCATTGGGATGTCCCAGGTCTCACTGTCCAGTGACAGCTCTGGTCCCTGTTCTTCCTCAGGACCTGTCAAAGGTGACAGAGAGACAGCGTTGGGGCTGCAGGCAGGCAGGGCTGGGGGGCTGCAGGCAGGGCTGGGGGGCTGCAGGCAGGGCTGGGGGCTGCAGGCAGAGCTGGGGGGCTGCAGGCAGGGCTAGGGGGCTGCAGGCAGACGCTGCTCTGAGAGCTGCAGCTTCTCAGTGCTGCAACAGGGTCATGAACAGCACTGGGCTGGCCGGGTGTCGGGATATGCAGGAGGGCAAGGAGCGGAGTTCGGCCTGGTGCCGAGGAACCTTGAGGCCAGTGGAACGGGAAAAAGAAATCTGTTTGGTTTGTATCCTTGGCGCACAGTACTTTCAGGGCCTGATAATGGGGGGAAAGCGCAGAACACAGCACCAGAGAATGTCTGCTTGCCTTGCGAAATGGCGTTAATCATGCGAACCCCGTTATTAGTGGTCAGGAGTGGGTGGTGCCGGTCACTGTCCAGCCCACCACCATCACGGTACCGACCGGAACCGAGTACCGACTCCGACACCGGTACTGAGGTTCCGCTCCCACCTCTCTCCCCGTGCGCGAACAATCCCGACCGGCGCTGGGCGGCTCCGCCGGGACGGCACCGCCCCGCTGCCCGGCCCTTTCCACTGCGCGGGGCAGGGGGGGAGGGTGGCGCTCTCGCCCGCTCCTGTGGTGCCGCCCGGACTGGCGGCTCGGCGCATGCGCGGCGCGGGGCTGCCCAGTCACGGCGCCCGCCGCAATGGCCGACCCGCGCCTCAGGCAGATCAAGATTAAGACTGGCGTCGTGAGGCGGTGAGTGGCGGCCGCGGCACGGCCCTGCACGGTCGGGCCGAGGGACTGCAGCGGGGCTCCGTACGAGGCCGGCCGCGGGCCCGCGTGCTGTACGGGACTGGCGGGCTGTGCCGGAGAGCGGCCCTGGTGCGGGCTTCCATCCCTCGCGTACCGCCGTCGGGAACAGGCCGCGCTTTTCTGAGACTCGGTTAAATGCGGTTTCGTTCCCTTTCCTTAGAGTCTTTGGGAGTCGAGGGTAGTCACCTAAGCCCCCTCGGTGTGCAAGACAGTCTCGCCTCATACCTTGCCGAGGTATGAAGCCTCAGATTTGGTTTTTGTTTTATTTTTTTTACCAAACCTGCTGTTGAATATTTCTGGTTCAGAAGCTGCAGAACCAAGTGGCATCAGAGAAGCATTTATGTTGGAAAAGGCCACTGAGATCATCGAGTCCGGCCTATGGCCGGGCATCACCACCTTGTTAACTAGACCATAGTACTCCATTCTTTCTTAAAACATCTCGAGGGATGGGGACTCCACCATCTCCCTGGTCATTTCTGGTAGATTCTTCACCAGAGCCTTGATCTTCCCTGGTTGCAACGGAGTCGTAGTTTTTACGAGAAGTGTGTCTGTCGGGATCGCTCTTGCTACAAACACTGGTCATGCTGGGGTTTATGAAGGCTACAAAGACTGCTGTCTCAGGCAGAGACAAGAATTAGTGTGTGTGCTGGATGTTATATAGTGCAATTTTATATCATCAGCTTTATGTTATGACTTTGCAAATTCCTGTCAGTAAGATATGCACATTTTCTTATATTTGATTCACTTTGAAAGGTCAGACTTGAAGACTAGAAAAGTTATCACTCACTGTTGGTGTTGGGTAAGGCACTTCAGAATTTCTCTGAGTGTAGGAGCAAACCACACAACTAGGCATTTCAGAGCTAATACAAAGAAAGGATGAAAACGTTTGAGTAAACCATACAAATGCAGTCAGTAGGATCCAGATTTGCTTTTGGAGAATGTCCATGTGAATAAGCAAGTAAACTTGAGTGTTTTGTGTAGTAGCAACAGGCATATCTACAGTTACTCTGCAGCAGCTGTCATTCCCTAAGTAAAGGTAGCTTTAAAAAAAAAAGGGAGAAGAAGAATGTTATCTTAACTCCCTGTGGGGACATGATACAGCAACAGCTCCCCGGTCTGTGACAGCTGCGCACAGATGCAAGAGGTATGGCTCTGTCACACCCCACCCTTCCTTCTCTAACCAGAAGCCTAGTTATGCATTCTGCTGCAGTGGGTATACCTGTGACTTGTGTCAACTTGGGAACATTAACGTTTTCCTCTTATTTTGAACTAGAACAACTCCATAGGCATTTTTTTCCTGGTGTATGAGAAGAATTGCATAGAGGCTTAGTAAGCATTTTATAAAGTGACTGATTTAGCGCTTCAGTTAATTTTCATTAGGTTTTTTTTTCTGTTTTCTGGTTAGAAAATCACATGGAATCTAGCATGTAATAATGATTTCTAACCATGTTCAGTGCTCAGGCTTTAAGAATATATCAACAAAGGTAGAGGTTGAGAACTAACAGGATATAGAGAGCTTTTTAGACATTTCGTTTGACTTGTGCTAATCATCTGTTGTAGCTTTTTTTTTTTCCTTAGTTACCTAACATGTCACTTTTTTTCCATGCTAAGAATGAAGCTACTGTTCTGCTTTGGTATTTTTTTGCTGCAAGTCATAAATTCTTTGTGTACTCCTCTCAAGGGACTGTGTTTTAGGTTGTAGGTAATTTACTTGCTTGCACATTTCTTGTATTGCTGTGTATCAGTGAAAGAAATTTAAACTAGAAATAGGGAGATCTTTTGCTTTTGGCAAATCTGATAGGCTCTCGGTAATTTTATACTTTCAATAGTTTGTAATTCAAAAGAAGTAGATTTGATGAGCAAGAGTACTTCTGTTTTCTGTATTTGTGGCTTATGTCATAGCAAGCAATCCTTCTTGTTCAATCGCTTCAAAAATAGTTTTCCTCTTAGTAAATCCAAGCAACTACCTGCTTGGTAGTTGCTTGGATTTACTAAGCACTATACCTATCCAGCACTATACCTGCTGGATAGTGAGAGAATTGATTAGAGAAAAAAACCCTTCTAAAATACCTTATTTGCATTTCAGATTGGAAATAATTTTAAAAACCCTCACAAACAAAGTAAGTCGAGTTGCCTGAAAATAGCACTGACATTTGCCCATAGTTTCCATCTGATTAAGTGGAAGTGACACGAGTAGATTAGAATGAGACTAAGACAATTCACATTGCAATTGTGTTAGTTTAACTTTAACAATCTTTTAACATGCTTGTTTAAATGTGGCTGACATACCATAATTACAAATCTACAAGCCCTGATTATAGAATTTTACATCATGAACCTATGGGGAAAGTGTATTGATTTTTTTGTGAAGCAGTTCCTTCTTTTTTTTTTTTCCCCTTAATTTAACCATTCTAAAACTGGTATCTTCACAAAATTGTTCATTTGCCCACTGCACTGGTGTTGATACTATTTTTTCTCTTTGTGAAATAGCATCATACTGCAAAGCAGTCTACACTGATTCTCCCCTTGCTCCAAGCACAGGAAATTCTACAAGTTACACAAAACTGTTGGTCTGATTTTAAATATAAATGTGAACAATTCTCTTAAACTGAATTATTTTACTCGCGAGTTCAGGATGTATTTTGTGCAAGAGAAGTATGAAGAACGCAAGGACTCCTTTTCACTCCTTGTTCACTGTATTGCTAATTCAAGGACAAAACTGATTTGTGTTCTTGGTTTCTCAAGAAATTTGCTTTTTGTAGTGTAAGTCAGAAATCTTCTCCATCTTCTGTCCACCATATATGAAGAATGGCTGCTTTCTTGCATGTTGCCCATTAGCCATACATCCTCACTGTGACTCATAGAACCAATGTATTGATGAGAAACTCAGGTCTCTCTTCTTTGTTCTTGTTATAATTAGAAGATTGTCTGCAACAACTGTTTGTTAGCTCAATTAATGGGAAGGGCTAGGATATCTCGTTTGATCTGCAGGGCTGCTCAACTCCACTGAGTCAGCATGATAAAGCGATTTAATGTGTGTACACTACACGTCTGAGAGCTCAGAGATTCAAGAGTGAATATACAGAATGTGTGTTGGATACAAGCTGATTCCTCAAGCCCTTTTCAGAGTGCAGATTGTGCATCTGCGCAATTGCCTAGGGTTATCAGCAGCTCAGTCCTGAAGTCTTAAATTTGGGTTCAGTGTTAGCCAAGTGTGGTAATTGTGGTCCAGAGCTACTTAAATATGTCTTAAGTACCTTTTGTACTGCTCCCGACATCAGGAGTCCTTGCGTTCTTCATACTTCTCTTGCACAAAATACATCCTGAACTCGCGAGTAAAATAATTCATAAAGTCTTGAGTTGGCCCTGCATTTGAAGACTGCTTAAATTCTTTGAGACTTACTAACATAGTCTCTTTCCCACATAAAACCCCCTACTTTATGTGGTTTGAGAAAAGAGCGCACCTGCATGTAGATGTTTTCTGAGGTACTGTCTGTGGCATACATAGTTACCCACGTGGATAATTAGTTGGAAGGTCTAGAAACAAACCTTGGGGTTTTTTTGACGGGTTTCTTATTTCTCTAATTCTTTTCAATACAAGCTTTAACTTCACAGCAACAAACCCCGTACCATTATATTCTGCCCCCTAAGCAAAACTGTCTTATGCATGTCGATGCTGACCATAATAATCTATTAATGTTATCGTTTTAGCTGGCAAATTAAAACATGCTCAAGCAGGTTTACAACCATAAGTGTTGTTAATGATACAATATTACCTAGGAAAGCTTTTTTTCCTTTTGTAAAATTTTCATTTGGGTGAGAATATGTGCAAACCTGTGGCTTTTAACCTTCAGTTAAAAGTTTGGAGGTACAGTAGTTCCAGTTGCTTGGTAGTACCAGTTTGGTGGCTTTATGCATATTGTAGTGATTTTGTTTTTCTTCATGGTGAGCCACATACTCGCCTATGTAGATAAAACAGTTATAAAGAATTATTTTCTGTTGAATGAGAATGTGGATCCATGGGAAATCTAAAAAAATGGTATTAAATTTATGGTAGTGCTTTTTATGCAGGAGATGAATTACAGCTATGCTAACAACCATAATCCATCCTGACTTGATTTTAAGTATTATTGAATTATATATATTATATAGGTGGAAATCTCATTCAAGACCAGAGCATTCAGTGTTTTTTCTTTTAACTGTGGTAAATTTTTCTGATGCTTTGTGAAGTGCCTGCACACATAATATGACTGCAATTCTAATTTTTCTCATTATTGTAGCACTTACAGTTACTCCCAGCTGGGAGGGGCCTACAGGGAAGGAAGTAGTTTCTGTGTTCTTTTCTCCAAAACAACATCTTCTTATCTGAAGATGATGCCTGGATTATAAAGTGAAGATCTTTGGCAACCCAAATTGTTACCACATCAGAGACTTCACTTCTTGTTCTAATCTAAAACCGAAGCTCTTGTGCTTCTTAGCATTTACAACTTTCTGTAGAGGCAAGAACAAGTGAAGCCCTGAAGATTCAGAGAGACTTGTAGTAACGTAGATGATACAAAAATTTTGAACTTTACAAGTAATTTTTACCTTGAAATAATTTTCTGACTTAGAAAATCATGTATCGGATTTTCATCTTTTTTACAGTAGTGATCCTTGAGAAAATCCAAGCTTGCAAAGTTATCCTGAAATGTTATGATAAATCTAACCGTTTTATAAGCCGTTAGATGCAGTGGGGGCTGAAAATTATGCATATATACTCATGTATTGTTACATCTTGAGTCTTAAAAGAGAAATTTTAGCTTTGGTGATGGTTTTGTCACTAGAAGAAGAAAATAAGCACATAAACTTGTTATCCTATCTAAATGAGAAAGTAGGCTCTCATGGCTAAGAAAATACGGCAGTTTGCATAACTGGGTCAAGTATTTCTTCATCCTTCCTTGGCTTTTTCTCTTGGGCCCTTTAATCTGTAAAGTTTGTATTCTTATGTAGCCTTTGTGAACACAAGAGTGTGTGTAAGTAAAATTTTTAAAATAACAGGTTCAGATTAGGGACCTGATATTTTAAGCTCTGCAGGTAGTGATTAGCATATTGCCGGTGTTACTGCAGTTGCTGAATTACTTGCCCTGTAATTGTGCATAGTGTTAATACATTATACTAAAAGAAAAATTACTATTATTAATATTAATACTAATATTTATATCAAAAGTTTATTATACTGGAAGTAAAAAAGCTGTGCCTTGTAAAGCTACACTGTTATGGACTTCTGAGTTTGAACTAAGTTAGCATAGATATCTCATTACTAGTCACTACTGTCACTCTGTGATTGTAGGCTGAATCCATGGCATATTAGCATGTACAGTGGTTAATGGTAACATTAGTTCTGAAGAAATGCTTGTCCTAGTGAATAGGACATAGTGAATTTGCTCAGTAGTGAAACTGAGCAATTTCCCCTCATCTTCTTTAGAGGTCTGCTTGCTCAGTCCAGCCAGGAAAATGTTTCTTGTGTTGATTTTTCTAATACTGGAAAGAAGTCTGTATTTGGTGGCTTAAGCACACAGGTGCCTTTCTACCTTAGTAGAATCTGAACTGTCAGCAGCTACTGGATGTTGGGGGAACATTAGGAGTAGCAGCATGTGCTTGCTCTGTCCTTGTACTATTTTACCACTTTTATTCTAGGCATCCATTAGTATTTCCTGTCTGTGACTGTGGAAGAAGGTAGAATTTTTGTCTTATGTACAGAGGATCCTAAGTTCATTATGCATGCAGAAAACTCTCATTGTACATAATTTTTTCATCTGTCCAATTTCAGATAAACTGCCCTTCTTATGATCAAAGAGGTAGATTTGCTTGCTACTGCTAATGATGTGACTACAGGAGATGACAGCGTTGATATATATGGACTGGAGTGAGAATGTAGGTGCCTTTGTGAAGCGAGAAACAAGGTCAATTTGGGGCTCTTTCTGCAGCAGCTGGAAGTTTGAACAGCACTTGCAACTCTGCACCCTAAGCAGACTGGAGGTGAAGTCCCTTGAGAAATCAAAGTGATTCTAAGTTTGGAGATCTCATTTCCTTCTCTGGTTTCTGATGCTAGTCAACCTTTTGCTGAGCTCACTCAGTTTGCTTAGCACAGGAGAAAAACTCTTATGTGGTTGTTTATTTGGGCTTTGGTTTGTTAGGGGTTTGTTTGTTTTGCTTTTGTTGTTTTTGTTTTTGTTTGGTTTTTTGGGGTTTTTTTGTTTTGTTTTGGTTTTTTTGAGGCGTGATTGTTGTTTTCTTTGTTAGTTTTTTTTTTTGTTTTGTTCATTGTACTAATTTCCTGCAGTTTTGGTATGGAGAGATCATTTGAACATTATTGCTGGCAGAGGTGTGTGCTAGAGCCTGGGCAGAAGACCTCTGTTCACCAGTGGTCAGCTTTTTTGCTATCTCGAACTATCTTGTGTTATTTTGCTCTTCAGGTTGGGGAGCTGAGGTGAGGGAGACACAATGACTAAAGGAAAATGGATAAGGAAGTAAATCATAATGATATGGAAAGGAATTTTTTTCTCCTTCTACCTTAAGATTCTGTCAAGCCTTTTGGGCTCTTCTGGGTTTAGTCTCCAGCTTTCAAATTATAAAATGATTACTTACAGAGAAAACAGAAATGGTGAAGTTATTAAGTTAAGTGTTAAGTGATATGAAAGTCAAATGTGTAAAGAATTTTAACGGGCAGCACCCATAGCTAGGAGCTGACCTCTTATCTGTAAAAACATTTATGGTTTAGTTGTTCAGTGATAAAAAGTTCTTAACTTGATTTCTAGAGGCAGGTATGCCACCAGAAATGTCCCTTTATTTATTTCTTTATATTCTTTCCGTAGTAGATAACTACTCACAGACAATAGAGACAAGGTGTAGAGTAACTGGATCTTATGTTTCTACTTTTTCATTGTGAAAGACTGGGAGATTATAGTAAAATATTTTTATTGTGTTTGGGTTATTTTCATCTGTTGTTTCTAGGGGTATAGACCTCTTTTCCATGGTCCATGAAAAATAACCTAAGGAAATTTGCAAGCTTGATTT
>NC_133860.1:41770149-41795149 GCF_047830755.1 Zonotrichia albicollis
GTTAAGCCTCTTGTGGTTTTTATTGTTTTTTAATTACCGAATGACCTGTGTTCTTGAAATGCACACAAATGCAATTTGACTACTGAGCTATTCTTACTCAGTTCATTGTGTATGGTCACACCATATATAAAGACACATCACTGGGTTGGAAGAGACCTTCAAGAGTGAGTGCAAGCCATGCCCTGACACCTCAGCTAAACCACGGCACCAAGTGCCACATCCAGTGTTTTCTTAAACACATGCAGGGATGGTGACTGCACCACCTCCCCAGGCAGACCATTCCAATACTTTATCACCCTTTCTGTAAAAAACTTCTTCCTAATTTCCAATCTAGATTCTGGTTTGTATCCATTTAAATCTTAAAAAAAAGAACCCAAACTGTCCAACCAAACAAAAAACCCCTCCACCAAAAAAAAAACAAACAAACAACCCAAAACCAAAAAATGAACAAAAGAGCACAAACAAAAACCCACCCAACCCACAGTCTATTTTCCAGATAGAAAAGGGTTAAAGGAAGAAGAGAGGAAAGTATTATGCAGGTATTTTTGTGTAGATGTCTGCTGAAATTTTTAAGAAGTGATTCAGTGTTAGTATGTCTCCATTACGAAATTTCTCTTTATTTTTAAAACCAATTTGTCTACTTACTTAGTGTCTCCCCAAGCTATATAAGCAGTAGAAATGGCTTAATGACATCTAGGGAAAGGATCTAGTAAAGGAAATGTCTTCAAATCAGAACTTCTTTAATTGCATTAGATAGCAGCATCCTAATCTTATGAATGATAAGCAGAGCATTAACTTAGATAAATCTGAGTTCTGAACAAAGTCCAGCAGGAAATTTGTCACAGAAAATGTTCTCATGTTTCATATTTCCTGTATATATTTTTTTAAAAGCAGAATATTTCAAGTTCTTGTGACATGAGAGCTACTGCAGAAATAGGTCAGTAAATACAGATGCAGTTCTCAAGTATGCAGATGTGAGAAAAGTACGCAAAGGTTCAAAATTAGGTGAGAACATATAGTCTTCCCCTGTTTGATGAAAGTATACAGACGTGAGGGAACAATCAGTTTGAAAAGTTAGTGTGCATAGGAGATGTGAATGTGAAAATACAAATAATGTCATGCACCGAACCTTTTGTTTTGGCTAAAATTTAAAATAATGTAAAATGTTTCATTCAGAAGTATAAGTTGCCTTTAGTTCCAATGGGGTACACGTTTCAATAAGTGAATCACATAAAAACATTGTTCAATCACACCTCTCCCCTTGCTCCTCAAGGGAATTTGCTGTTCTCATTCAGAAAAAGTCGTCTGTTTCACGGGTTGATTAAAATGAACTTTTAGGTTTTGGAGCCTAAAAGTAGCAAAGCACCTAATACTGTCTGGAATTCAATCAGGTAACCTTGATCAAACAATTAACTCATCCTCTATTAAATCAATATTTACTGATGTTAATAATACTGGAACTAGTTCCAGTAGTTGGAATTACAGCCACTCATTTAGTATTATTAGTAATTAGGTTCCTGTCTTTCTCCAGCTCTACTTCTCAAAGTTGGTACTTGGCTTTCGTGTAGAAAATGGCCTGGTCTATTGACCCAGCATGTGTGCTCTGCACACAGCTGAAGGTGCTTTGTAAGGCTGACAGCCCTTTCTGGCGGTGTGACTCCATGAGGAGTGAAGCAAGTTCAGGTGCATGCTGCTACAGCCCAACTTAGACTGACTGCTGTGGAGCCATGGCTTTGGGCTATTTTAGCAAATAAACGCTCGTAAATAACAGGGAGAGTTCCAGCTGTTGCATTATCAGTATATTCTCAGTGGATTTTTTTGGTCATACAGCTGCAGTGATGGTTTTGTGGCATCTTCAGTTCACAGGGGTTCTTGACAGCCCAATAGCATCCTGTCCATTCTCAGCACTCCTAGTAGGGTGCTTAACTGTGACAAATGATAAACTAATTAACACTGATGCACTAATGTGGTCATGAAGCTCTCTATTAGACCTTTATTTATTCTGTTTTCATTGTATAATATATTCTTTGCTTCTTGAATCTGATTATGTTCTTTTGGATATTAAATTATCTTCAAACAATCTCATATAGGTCGATCTTACCCTTGTTTGGGGAAGGATTTTTTTCAGATTTCAGGTCTGCAGAAGTATCTCCATGTTTGTTCTGCTCCTCATCTAGATGAAAAGAAATTGTTCCAGTGTTTTTGAGATCCTGAAAGATGCTTTGGTTCATATCTAGTATTGCATAATCTAAGATATGCTTAATGAATACATGCGATAAAGTGGGAGATGCAACAGCAAAATTGCAGTAACAAATACTGAAGTTTGATAATGGGATTGCAATGTAATAGTTACAGTAGGACATCATATTAGACTAGCTTAATATTCTTCTGACCTTCAAACTTATTTCTATTACTCTTGAATTTATGCTTGTTAGCAAAAAGCATCCTGCTCCCAAGTATGGGTCCATTACTATGATTAAAACATGGATTCCTTTTCCTTTGATAGACAGGAAATAAAGAAAATTGTTGGAATATAAGTTCTGGAACTGTTACTTTTGTCTGTGACCCCCAAACCAATATCAAGATAAGTGGAGAAAATACTTTTTTTATATTATAGCTAAATTTATTTTTTCCTAGATACAGGGGTTTTCTTGCAGTGGTTAAAAGCCTTTTTTTATAAAATTGAGTATTATCTTCCAGGCCTGTAACTTTTGAGTGGGGGACTGTTTTCACGGATGTAACTTTTTACTGTAATAGAATGAGACTAACACAATGACTTGGTTGTTAATTGCAGGCTGGCAAAAGAAAAAATTATGTATGAAAAAGAAGCAAAACAGCAAGAAGAAAAGATTGAAAAAATGAAAGCTGAAGCATGCGATGATTATGGAATTAAGAAGCAGGTAAACTATCCTAGAACTTGTTTTATAAAATCCTTATTGGTTTTCATTTAATCATAGTCATCTTTAGAGAGAGGAATCTCCTGTACTTTTTTCTAGACTCGTGTTATATAACTATTAGACTATAATTGTGACATAAAAATTCCTTTAAGCAATAGAAATTCCTTTAAGATGTTAAATTACAAGGATTATAGTTTATATGTGTGTATATGATTACTTAGTACTTTATGTCACAATGACCATCACTCACTAACTGTGTGTGAGGCCATCATGAACTCTTTCTTGGAAATATGGAGAACCTGTAGTGAATACATGGTCTCAGTGGATGTAGGTAAACCAGGTACTTGCTGCTAACTGGAAATGTAAGAGCAAAATGAGAATGCCCAGAATTTAATATGAAGGGGAAACATTTCAGCTCTTGAGTGTCCTTTTTTACTCACCAGTATCCTTTTGGTAAAATCACAAACCTCAGAGAAGGAAAGCAGTGTGAAGCTGCTGGAGTTTGTAGTGTAGTCATAGATTAGGAGGGGGCATGCGATACTTTGGTCTGCTCAAGAGTACAGTTTAGTGTCACTGTTAAGTATGATTACATTTTTTCTTGGAAGGTTTACCACAAGGATAGTGGTTGCAGACAGTTGGTACATACCCTTTTGGGAGAAAAAGTGTAACATCTACTCACAAGAGGAACTTGGGTTTGGGAGATTGGTGTTTATTCTTTACAGAAGTGTGAAATGTCTGTGTTTTACTGTGGTCCTCATATTATTTCAACTAACTATGTTATCTTTTGATAATGTTTTTTGTCCAAGTATTTCCAAGATGTTTTATCTCAAATCTTCACAGAAATCAAAACTGTACTAAAATTATTTTCTCTTTATAGTAATAAACATAACCTTCTGGAATCCTGTCTTTATTTTTAAACAATGGAAGAATAGGTTAAACAAAATTCAAATACAAAATTAGCAAAGCATAGGAGAAAGATATATGAACTTAAATATGAATTTACTAAAAAAGTTGGTTTAACTTTTTCTAAAAAGGCTATGTCCTGCCTTGCTTTTGTTATGCCATGGGAATGAAATACAAATAAAGAATTTGTGTACAAATAAAGATTGGTATTTATGGAGCAGACTTGTCTTCTGCCTCACCAGACTGAGACTAGAAGATCTACAAAACAACAACCTTTCTGAAGATCTGGTGCTAACAAGAACTAATGAGTTCAATTCCCATTTTTAGTGTTGCCCATTCATCAGATTATTTGACTGTATCGTGGTATTTCCACAGTGACCTGCAAGATATCATGAAAGTCAAAACCAGTGATGGCTGTGAACTTCTGCTGAAATTGTTACCTACTACTTGAAAGTCTTTCTAGAGACCAATGACAAAAGCCTTCACAGAAAACAGTCTTGATTCATTCAGAAATTGCCTGATACACTTTGAAAGCAATCAGATTCTCCAATGACGTTTTCACTTCTTGTTTATTTAGCGCACTTCACATTCTGGAAGTTAATATTTTAGGTTATTAAAAATTTGGAGACTTCAAAGAAAGTTAAATGGTTCCAGGAGAGTTTGCTCTGAACAATATTTTGGATACAGTAAAGACTTTGAGATCTTTTTCAGAAAAAATACCTGTAGTTACCCATTTTAAGAATTGCTTCTAGCTAATCTCTAATTCCCATTCTAGGGTGCATAACTCTTAAAATACAGTTGTAATTTTTACCTTGGTAATGAAAAGTAATATTTGGGGAGTGGGAATGAATTCAGTCACTTGTGACTAGGAGAATAGTTTTAACTATTAGTTTAGCTGAGGTATTGACTAAATTGTATGTGTGTGTGTGTCTGTGTGTGTGTATTTATGTATTTATATACATGCATAAATCAATCCAGAGTTCAGGCAGGGATTCTTAAAAAACCTAAAAGCAATACTTTCTCTTGATGTAGTACTATTTTCATTTAGCTTTCTAGTTATAACTCAGAACATACAGTTTTACATACAAAAGTGAATATGGAAAATTTCACTTTAAAGTGGAAAATACCATTCTTGCAGCATATGTAGTCTTTACAGTATGTCTGGTCTGTAAAAAGGGATCAGTTTCTTTTTAGAACAGTAGGTTTTGATTCAGTATTTTTCTCGTAACTTCTTATGCATTGGGGCAACTCATGGTTCCAGTGGACTCAAGTCTTCTCTAGCCGAGGCAGTGACCATGTGGGATGGTTGGCAATTGTTACATGCCAGCCCTCACCTGAACTGTCCAGAAGGACTTGCTTAATGAGGAGCAGATTCAATACCAGGAAAATAAAAGGACAGTTTTCTTGCAATGCTCTTAGATACTGAAGATTCCATTGTAGTGTGCAAGAAGACTTTGTTGTGGTAATAAATATTAAAATACTTCTGATTTATCCCACCAGGTACAAATTCTACTTCTAGTTTCTCTGGGCAGCAAGAAGTAGTGTAGTTCTAACTCCCTGCTGATTTTGTCTTAATAAAGTCTTAGTTTCTACTCAGTTATAACAATTCTCAATACATGAAGACTTTCCACAGGACTTCATAATACTACTTCAATAGAGAATTTTCACACAGTATCATTCAGGTGCAAACTCTAATGATGGAATCCTGTAGCTTTCTGTGTTACTGTGGTCGTTGATGTTCATATATAAATAAATATCCTTTCACAGCTCATGCTTTTATTTTTAGACTTGTGAACCGGGGGAAAGCAACACCTCTGTGTTTCCTCTCTCTGGTATTGTAGATATACTCTGGCGGTTTTGCTAATTGGCAACATTTTTACTGATAAGTGAGTGGTAATTTTTCTGTTTTTTGAATGTAATTATACAGTTCCAAGTTACTTATTGAGTTTTGTTATTTCTAGATGAATTAAAAATCTAGTGGATTTAACACAGAATTTAATCTCTACCTGTCAAAAGTACCTAAGAGTATATAAAGTACATCTTGCTCATACATTTTTTTTCCAGTATTTGTGAAAACTGCAATATTTCTCTTGCTTTGTTAAGTGAAAGAGTGCCTTCTGAAACAGCTAAAAAGACATGCATTTGGAAATCATTTGCTGTTTTGGAAAATAATGTGAAAGATGGTAATTCGCTGCTGATCTTGTTATTGGTGGATTCTTGCTGAAACGAAGGTTGTAATGTTCTAGAACTTTTAAAATGTCGTTTTAGACTCAAAGAAATATTCTGGTTAGTTGGCTTTTTACATGTTTAGCGCTTTCCAACCACACACCTGATTGGTTCAAAGTTCTTTCTTCTCACAGATTGAGTAAGATTAGATTAAATGTGCTGTTTTACATCAGTCTCGTTATTTGCATAAGTACTTTTTCTGCCTCCTAAGAATAGATCTTTGTTTAATATGAATTCTAGCTCTAGAGCCTTGGTAAAGTGGCAGTGGAAATGCAAGTGAAGACCTAATGCTTCTCCTTATATATTTTGACACTATCCTTAACAAAAGCGCAGTTTGTTTACTGAAAAGCCAGCAACTTGGAATTCTCTGTACCAAATACCATACAATATCCCTAATCTGGTATTAAAGATGCATTCAAACTTTATGAAAGAAACCAAATTATGAAAAGGCATTACTGTGATCCTCCTTTTCCCCTTCTGTTTTCCAAAGAGTGTTTTCCTTCTTATTTAGGCAGATAGAGTACCTTTTGGATTCTAGACTTTATGTTTTTAATGTCCTAAAGTGATCTGCTTTAGAAGAAACAGGACTGGATCTTAACTGAGAGGAGCTGCAGAGAAAACTCATTTGAAATACCAATACATCTAGAGGGTTTTCTCCTCCTCCATCAGTTTTCATGCTAGAGGCAGTAGGTAGTTCATTGTTGACACCCGGCCATTTCTTGAAGCACTCAAGCACTGTAGAAACCAAACTGTGTTCCCCAGTTTTTTATTGCAAGGTCTTTCAGGAGTCTTTTGGTCAATGTATTTGACAACTTGCCTATAGCAAGTGTGCTGTTGTATCCTGTATTTGTGGATAGTTCAAGGTTCTTTTGGACTTGAAAGCAAATAGAACTCATAAAATTGTGTTTCCTACAATTCTTGTTTGCATGTGTGGGGGTTTTTTGTGTCCATATTCACCTTAATGCTGTATCTCCTTTGAGTTTCCTATGCCTAGCTTCTTGCTACATTATCTATGCTCTACTACTCCATAGATCCCTACACCACAATCCTGGACAAGTACATTGATATTACCAAGGCCCAGTACTTTTGTACTACTCCTGTTTACTACTGAGATGAGAAGTTTTGCCATGGTGTGGATTTAAGCTACAAATATGGATTAGCCTACCAGTAGCTTTAGCATGATTATTTATTGTGTGCTACTAATCTTACTTAGTGGGATTACTAAATTTTGGAACCTTTTGTTTTTCTAATACTTAGAGATTACTTTTTTCTTTTAGTCCTTCTCCTTCCACCAGATGTGGCTGTAATTAGTCAATGGATTCTAAGTGCTTTACAGACTTTTTGAGGAAAAGTAGTTCAAACCAGTAGCACTTGTTTTAGCAAACAGTTTTCTACGTCTTTTCTTTACCTCTGCCATCTTTGAGTAGATCCATACTGTTAGGATTATCTGTGCAATAGAAAACAGGCAAGTGACAGTATTTAAAAGCTAGACTATATATTCATTTTTTTGTATATAATTGGTACATATATGACATATTTACATTTGTTATGGTTTTCAGCCTACCTTTTCTGTTCAGAACACGACTCCTTTCACATGAAACTACTGGCATTATAACCTGTAACCCAGTAGTATATCAGGGTGTCCTTCTAAGAGCAAGGAGAACCCCATGGAATTTGTTTGGGGTTTTTTGTTTTGTTTTGGTGTGGAGGTTTTTGTTGCTTTCAAATTATTTGTGGATCTACATATCTCTGAATCTCTTGGTTAGATGTGGGTCAGTTGGGAAAAAAACCCAAATCAACATACTCTGCTTCTGTTTTTTTGAAGCTGATAAAACTAAAATCTCTCCCTCCCTCATTATTATTACTGAATTTTTAAAAGTTATTAAATTGTTCTTATTTCAGCCCACAAGGTTTACCTTTTCTTCCTGTTGTCTTCTCCCACTAGCCTGGAGCAGGAGCAAGTGAGCTGCTGCCTGATACTTAGTTGCTGGCTGGGGTTAAATAATAGTCTTTAGCTGAAGTTGGAATTGCTCTGGTCTGGTCAGTGGAATTTGAGTTGCTGCAGTGCATGTCACAGGGATGGAAATGGCTGCAGTGCCTGGCATTGGAGTTTGGGTGGCTATTGTGCTTGTCACCCTTAGAGTGCTGTCTGAAAGTTGGGCAGAATTTGTACAGAATTTAAAGAATAAACACTTTAAAAAATCCAGTCAAAAAGCTTATATAATTATTTGAACTTTTGACTTTACTATGTATATTTGTAAAAGTAAATAGTCTTATGTGGGAATATCAGCATTTTTTGAAAATAAATTGGTTTATGCAGGAGTTAAATCATAATGGGTGCCCAAAATTCCTGTTCTCCAGGAACAGTATCCAGCTGTTTGCACCTACTGAATATAGTTCTAGGATTTATTATCTTTCAGATTTTTATTTATCATTGAATCACTGGCACATATAAATAAAACTTGGGTAGCTGTTTGGAAATCAGTCAAATATTGTTTTGAATCAAATTATTTGGGTAGATTTGTTTATTTCTTAGAGCAGGCAGGATTCAAGATTTACATGCCTTCCCAGGTCACTTGTCTAGTGGCACATATCAAATAAGTTACTAATTTCACGTTATCTGTTTAACAAGCTTTACAACACACAAATATTTCATATCTGTGTGGCACAAGGAAGTAATTATTGGATATTCTCACTCCTGTAGGTATTCTACTACATAAAGCAAAAGGCATCATATCATGCAGTTTACGGCACACCTCATTCTATGGCTGTTACATTGACTGATTAAAGTGTAAAATTAGAAACTTAAGTTTTTTCTCTCAAAACCAAATGGTCTAAGTGACACTTAAAAACTTGCTGATAGCATCTTGTTACACAAAGCCTTTCTGAATACATAAATGCATCCTTAACTACAGCTTAACATCGTTTTACAATGACTTTTTGATACAGCAGCATTAATTCTAGCAGGATGATGCAACATAGGAATGACAGAAAGAAAAAAGCGATTTAAAGAGAAGGCTTTCTGTTGCAGGTTATCCTGAATGGAGATGTTTCATATCTAAATATCTAACAGATTTTAATTCCTAAATAGATGTAACGTTACTGAACAACCCTGCACATCTTTTCTTCTCAGTGTTTGGTGTTCAGATCCAGAAATGCTCCATGAAATAAATGTTCCCTTTCTTAAAACTGACGTTGATTTCTTTAGGAGGTGGCAGGATTTTCAGATTCAGTGGAGTGCCAGTTTAGTAATTTTGTTCAGAGTGCATGGTGAGAATAATCTTTCTCCTAGAATGAAGCACAAGGATATGTAATAACTTTTTATGCATGATAAGCATCAAAAATATGATCCTGCTGGTCTTTACTTTTCATTTTTCTTTACCTTTGTCTTTCAGTCAGAGCCTCCTGCAGTCTGCACACAATGTGATCAATAACTCAATAACTTTTTTCATGCAGTAATTATCTCTATGGGGTATTATCTGAACATTCTTTTTCTTTATTACCCAAAAGATGCAGGAGAT
Organism: Zonotrichia albicollis; assembly: GCF_047830755.1. Classification (NCBI taxonomy): domain Eukaryota; kingdom Metazoa; phylum Chordata; class Aves; order Passeriformes; family Passerellidae; genus Zonotrichia; species Zonotrichia albicollis. Next base: position 41,779,697 of record NC_133860.1, read on the forward strand.
ATTTATATAACCAGCTGATCCCCTTTTGGATGAAGCTGCTTCATGACAGCAGGAGAAAGTTTGTTCTAAATAGACTTTTTAACAAATGCTGAAAACCTTACTAAGCTGTACTTTTTGGCCAAGGGAAAAATTATTCTGAATACTGTCTTGCACTTAATACTTGATATTCAGTTAAGCATAGAGTAAATGGAATTGTGCTCTAAATTAACAGAGTTTTAAGCAATTATGCTAAATGAATTCTTACCCTATTCAGAAGATACGTGCAATTGTTCTGAAGTTCCTAGATAATGACTAGATTGCTGATTTTTCAGAGTAAAAACTTATCCTACAAGATAATGTTTCTCTCTGGAGCATATTCTAATTTCATTGTCTTCTGATTTTCACAGATCGAGATCTTACAAGAATCACGAATGATGATTCCAGACTGCCAACGCAGACTAGAAGTTGCACATGCAGAGCTTACTCAACTACTAGTGAGTATTGCATCACACCCCAACTGATGAAGAAGTGCTGCAGTTCCTGGATAAACAACTGTAGCAAATAAAAACTGGATTACAGAATTTTCTGTACGTCCCAAGACCAGTATCCTATAAGATACCAGTATTTTGCTTTAGATAGCAGTCTTTGCAGACTCGGTCTTTAGTCTGTGGAGACTGCGTGTGTTAGAAGCTGTCCTTTATGTAATTACGTTGAACATACACTTATCCGAGGCTGTGAAAATGGACTCAGAGCTCCTGTGCTAGTTCCCTCGTCAGAAAAATCAGTTCACCTACTTTAGGTTTTATAGATAGTATAAATGTATATAATATGCTTGTACGGAACTGAAATTGTCAAGTACTTTGGTTACTACTCCTATTATGCTATGGACAAATCAGAGGAATCCTTGCTGAGTATTGCTTAATGTTTTATTAGTGAAGTGAGCAGTACTGCCCTGCTTTTTAAGATAAAAATACCTTTAGGAATAAAGAGTATGTTGTACAAATAGATTCACTGAACCTATACTGTTTGGAGATGATAATGCTTATTCTAAAAGCTGCCTTCTCATCAAGAATTCAGCTACACATGTTGGTGCACAATAAATGGTATTGTGAGGCTAAAAATAAACATCCTAAATTATGTCCCAGATATAGTGATGGCTAAAATGCAAATACTTTTCAAATGGAAAAGTCAAGGTGTCCTATTCTCAGGTAGTCTGCATCTACTGTTTGCCAAAATAAATTCTCAGTACCTGACAGGATTTAGGGTCTTTTTGTCACTCAACTAGTTACTGAACAGTTAGTCTAAATTTCAGTGGTGTGCAAAAATGGTGCTGTTGATCCATAGTATGCAAACCTAAAACAAGGAATGGGGACAGTTACTATTGCTGTGAAGAATTTGGAAGTCTTCGTGTATTTCTTTCTGTGCTTAACTCACCTTGAATGCATTTATTGAAATGTACTGTATCCTAGTATGTTTTTCAATTGTCAGTCTACTTAAGCATTTTTCTAAGAGTACTCTTAATCTGAAGTTTGTTCTTACTTGTCCCTTGGTTTTAGATATTCAACACTTACCAAATAAAGGTATGCATAGGTCAAATCCACCTGCACATGACAGCCATTATCAGGGACCTTAAGCAGGACAAAAGAATTTACCTGTGCTTTGAGTAACATAGAATGTGTGTTTTCAAAAATTATATATTCCTCATTTCATAGAACGGTTTGGGTTGGAATGAACCTTCAAAGATCATCTGTTCCAACTCCCTTGCAATGACCAGGAACATCTTCAACTACAGCTGGTTGCTTAGAGCCCCATCCAGCCTGACAATGAGTGTTTACATGGACATGATGCCTACCACCTCTTTTGGCAACCTGTCCCAGTTTTTCACCACCCTCTACTGTAAAAAACTTCTTTTTATCTAGCCTGAATCTATTCTCCTTTAGTTTAAAACCATCACTGTTTGTCCTGTCACAACAGGCCCTACTAAAAAGTCTGTCCCCGTCTTTCCTGTAGGTCCCCATTAAGCACTGAAATGCTGCTGTGAGGGCTGCCCAGAGCCCTTCTCTTCTCCAGTCTTTACAAGCCCAACTTTCTGCCTGTCCAGAAAGGAAGGTGCTCCAGCCCCCGACCATCTCTGTGGCCTCCTCTGGACTCCCTCCAGCAGGTCCCTGTCCCTCCTGTGCTGTGCCCCCAGAGCTGATGCAGCCCTGCAGGTGGGCTCTCAGCAGAGCAGAGCAGAGGGGCAGAATCCCCTCCCTGCCCTGCTGCCCACCCTGCTCTGGATGCAGCCCAGGACACGTGTGGCTCTCTGGGCTGGCAGTGCCCATGGCTGGGGCAGGTCCAGCCTCTCAGCCACCAGCACCCCCAATTCCTTCTGGGCAGAGCTGCTGGGATCTGTTCATGCCCAGCCTGTGCTGGTACCAGGGCTGCTCTGACCCACGGGCAGCACCTTGTCCTTGGTCTTGTTAAACCTCATGAGATTCCCATGGGCCCTCTTCTAGAGCTTGTCCAGGTTTCTCTGGATAGCATCCCATTTCTCAGTTGCATCAGCTGAGCTACTCAGCTTGGTGTTATCTGCGCATTTATGGACCTTACTTTCTGTGTCATTAATGAAGATATTAAATAACACTGGTCACCGTACAGGGTCCTAAAGGATCAGTGATGGTCACTGATCTCCATCCAAACATTGAGTCACTGACCACTTCTCTGGCTGTGACCATCCAGCTAATTCCTTATCCAGTGAAGAGCCTCCTCATCAAATCCACTTCTTTTCAATTTAGAGAGAAGGATGTTGTGGGGGACCATAGAGTTCACAATGATCATTCCCTTTTTGCAGTCTTTAAGGACTTCACCTGACTGCCATGACTTTTCAAATGTCATGGAGAGAAGCATGGCAACTGCATCAGGCAGTTTCTCCAGGACTCTGGGAAGCATCTTGTCAGGTCCAACAGACTTAGGTACCTCACATTCAGGTTCTTCAAGTTGTCATGAACCTGATCTTTACTTACAGTGGGAGGGACTTGGCTCTCCCAGCCCCTATTTCGTAGTCCATCCACTTCAGAGGTGTAAGAAGATGCTGCCAGTAAGACAGAAATATTGTTGAGTACCTCAGCTTTCGCCTTATTTGTTAGCAGTTTTTTACCTTCTTAAATTTAATTCCACAACAGTTATTTTCAGGGTACTCAAAAATGTTGCTTTTGATTACAGGAAAATGAAAAAGAATTGGAAGAAGCTGAAGAGTATAAAGAAGCACGTTCCATACTGGAGTCAGTGAAGCTGGAAGCCTAGCTGTTTTCCAGTTCTCTCCTTATATGCATTAGCACGGGGTCCATTCCACAGTTTCATTTGACTATGGCTCTACTACTTTTGTTAACTTGCTAAAGTTCCCTTTATGCAAACTGAGCTTTCTCTAACTGCAAGGTGCATCAAATAAAGAATATTCTGAAACATTTGTGTGTTCCATATTTGGGCAAAATAGATATATTTCCAGTTCACCTCAATTAAAAAAAAAAAAAAAAAAGAAAAAAGAAAGCCCATTTAAAGTAAGTGTATTAGTTAATATAGAGAACTTAAATCTGAACAGTTCAGGCTAAGAAACAAAGTTTGGCTATGTGAGGGACCGGTAATTACTTGAGAATGAAATATCTTTATAGAATAGTTTGGGTTGGAAAGGTTCCATCTAGTTCCAGCCCCAACATGGGCTTCAGAAGCACCTTATATTTGAAATAATATACATTACAGCATAAAAATCTATACTGAAAGAGAAGGTAGAGCAAATTACCCTTCCCAGTCACCTACTTTTTTTTTATGGTACAATTTTTCTGTAGTTTTATCAAGTATGTACTCCTTGTTTATCTTTGAGTCCAAGGCAAGAGCTGACTCCCGATCTTTCTCAATGTGCATGGCACTAAGTTGAGCCCAATTCGTACAACCTCCATGCATCAAAATTCTTCTGCTTTTCGGGAAACGGGATTTAGCAGGTGACTAGTATATTGTGAGTTGCATCTGCTAATAAGAGTTCTGGACTGAATGCTTTTCTTGAGAGCACTTTGGCCTAAGTGATATTTGTTTTTGAACAAAATTCAAATCCCAGGACACAAAAGAGGAGCTAAGGGAAACTAACAGGTAAGGGAACAACACTTAGTCTGCCCGGAAGACCATTAAAACATTATGTACAAAAGCTGTGGTTTTTTCAGAGTAGCTTCTCTAAAGCAAATAGTAAGTTCTGTTAATAAACAAGAAAGCTTTTTACATTAGTTTTTCTAGTCTGAAAGTGTTCTGGCATGTTTCTTAAAGGCAACACAAAGCACAGTGTACCTTTTGTGTGGTGCTAAATTGAATATTCAATAAAATTCTTTGTTAATTTGCCTGAGTTTGAGTAAACTGCTGTTTCAGTACTTACTTATGCACCTTAAGCACATTTAGAGTAATGTCTACTTTTCCATCTCTCTTAAGCACTGCTCTGGAAGATCAACACCAAAAGATTCCTGATTGGATCAGTCAGAATGATCTACTTTTGAAGTGACCCCAGACCAGTACCATAGAGGGCTAAGAGGTGAAACCTGTTTTGACAGTACAGTTCCATGAGAGAACATGCCTGTCTTCTTACCAGCATTGTGTTGTAGGCATGGAAGTGCCAGGCAAACACTGCTGGGTCACAGCACATATGAACTGCTATTGAGGAAAACATCCGTCTTTGGACACTCATTCACCCAGCTGAATGACCAGTCTGTGACCTTCACTGGGAAGGGTGGCTGGAGTGCACCAAGTGGGTCATGTGTCTCAGCTGAGAGACTGCAGCATGAGTCTGCTTGCAGCCATTGAGTGGAGTATGGTGAATAAATGCTGAGCTGAAAAGAAGTGTAGGGAGATGCCAAGTCTGCTGGGTAAAGTAGGGTTTAAAATAAAAATTGCTCTTCAGAAGAAGAAAGAATACACACTTCTGGAAAACAAGCCCAAACAAAAATTATGTGCAGTTGCTGAGTACCACAAAAAATGCATATGAAAGCTAAACAGGTGTGACCTATAGTGGCTGAAGGGAAGTAGGATTGTCACATGTCTTAAGGTGGCATTTAGAATGAAAGTCACATGGCCTTTAACTACCACACAAGCTTCAGGAAATGTTTCTTAGTGCAGTAGTTTCTAGGGTGAGTGGTTTCTCATGTTTGCCTAATATGTCTCTGTCCAAACCATTTCCTAGCTCCCTATTACTGCATCATGGACCAAGATGATACTCTGCTCTACCACTATATTCTCTAAAAATGAACATGTTCTGTAGCACAGGAAGTAGACAGCCTCCCTGATGAAAATCAAGGTATGTTCACACCTGAAAATACTGTCTTCAGATGCCTCTGGAACGGTCTGATTTCTGAAGGCAGCATGTTTTCAGACTGCCAACATCCTTTAGAAGGAGCTAACTGTACACAAGTATTTTGGGTGAAATCCACAAAAAGCATAAACCACTGTCATGGTTTGAGCCTGGCACAGAGCCAGTGCCCCCCCATGAAAATGCCTCACCCTGGTGTCTGCTGTGAGATGTGACCAGGAATAAGCAAAACAGGCTCTAACTTAAACATAAAGAACACTTTATTACTTAAACTACAGGAAAATAGGGAAAGACTATAAGGAAAAGAAAAAAAAGAAATTGAAAACCTTACAAAAAAACTTTCCTCCTCCCCACTCCCTGACTTTCCCAATCCGATACATTCTCCCAAATCAACTGCCCAGCCTTGGCCCCACACTTTAGTATACTCAAACTGCAGTTCATGAAGAGGAAAGGAGTCCTTCTTGTTCCATAGGCTTCTCCTGGAAACACACTGAAACCTCGTGTGCTTCCTTGTCACTTCGACACCGCCCGGAAAAAGTCCTTTTGCCGCTTGTGACATCTTCCTTCCATGCCCAGTGCTCTCACCACTGACGGCATGGACCAGAGCTGCTTTTAGGGTTGTCTTTCAAGGATGCCTTGTCTCACTCCAAAAAGGCACAGTCTCTGCTTTGGGACATCTGTCCCCCCCATATTTTTCCAACCCCCTGGGGCCGGGGGGTCCTCACGAATGAACCCTCCTGGTTTTGAGGCACTGCCTCCCCCTAAATGCAGTCTGTGTCACAGGAACAACTGAGTCCATGGCCACAAGAAAAGTCCAGCCAAAAGGCCACTCCAAATCATCTCTCCCCATCCAATCATCTCCACGTTCTTCGGGCCAGGTCCTTGTCTCATCTCATCTCTTATCTCCCTTCTTATTCAGCTTCGAGGAGGATTAGCATTTTTGCAAGGCCCCAATCATGAAAGAAAGGGTTAAAAGTTTTCAGTCTCTGTCTATCTCAGAATGCTGGTAGAATGCTGGTACTCCCACAGGTGCTCCTGCTCCACCGGCCAGGCTGCACTCTTCCCTCCCCTTTCTCCTCCTGGGCGGCTGCTATCACATTCAGACGCCGGCTCTCCTCTCTCTCCCTCCTGGGGGGGGGGAATGGCTGCCCGATGTCTCTTGGGGCTCCCCCACCCTTCCATCCTTGAGAGCTTTCTCACCCCCATCTCTGTCCAGGCCCCGGGCCTACCGCATGGCTGCCCCTCCCCCGCCCAGCAGCAGCGGCTGGGCTGGACGGGGGAGAGATCTGACCTCTTCGCCGCGACGTCCCAAGAGAGAGTGCCAAGGGCAGTGCCCTGCTTTTAACCCCTGTGTATTCTCGGAGGTGTGTCCAAACCCCACTGGCTACACCGGGTGCCAGTCTCAAACCCAAAACCTTCATTGGTTTGACCACAGCTTCCCAGAATTCCCACTCCTTCCTGGTCAAACCACCACAACCACACAGAGCTTTTCTATTTCCCTGTAACAATATCCTGTTTTGGCAACACACCTTCCCCATCTCTGGTGAAACCTTTCAAGGGAGCTGCAGTCAATCTGCGTTCTAATGCTTGGGGCATGAGGGGTGGGGATCCTTGGTCCAACTCAAGAGGTTCAGATCAAGGAAGAGGCTCAATAACTGAGCCATACTTCCTCCTAATAGACTGGGGTCTTCAGAATTGCCACATTAGTGTGACAGGTGGCTGCACAGCTCCTTAAGACTGGGCAATCACCACGAATTTACTACTAAAATTGGATAGGCTGATCATCCCAAAAGGTACAGTGCTCTTCAACAGACCTGTATGATTAAAGAAGTACAATAGCAAGTCTGTGCATTTAATATGTAGGTGATGCAAGGGTGTTCAGTATCTTCAAGGACAGTGTCAGAAATCAAAAGGTTCCCGACAAACTGGAGAAAATTTAAAATACTTCTTTTAGTAAGAACACATTTAAATAAGAAAATAAAACAAACTTACACATGGCAGCAGCAATTTTCTACTGCACCAACATAGGAAAAAGTCAGTGCTGGACACCAGTTCTGAGAGATACAGAAGAATTTTAGTGTATTACATGCAAAACATTAGTTTAGCTCATAAGACATGGGCAACGACCTTTACACTCCCCTTTTTATTAGAAAGGTTTTATCTAGAAGCTGCAACTAAAAGAGATAAACAAATAAGGATTCAGAGGAAAACAGTAAAAACTACTAAAAAGACTGAAAAATGGTTTGTGCAAAAGAAGGAACAAGTCCAGACATTTTAGCCTGGAAAGTACTGAGGGTAGCAGTGGTAATAATCTTCAAGCGTAAACAGAATTACAGAGGAAAATAATAATTTTTTCTTGGCAGACAGAGTAAGATGTAATGAGCTTCAGTTACAATGAGGGGGAAAAATATTGGACAGGTTCCTTCCTTAGGAAACAACTAAGACAAATGAAGCTCTGGAAGAGACTTCCCATGGAGGCTGTTGGAGCTGCCTTCCTATAGGTCTTCTCTTGACCAGGCAGCTCAGTCACTCATGACACAGGGACCACTGATCCTGCCTCATATTTACACATTAGGGAAAAGCATCAAAAGGTGGATGAGCATTCATAGTTGCTCAACGACACTTATCTCCTCACTCAAAAATACAATAAGAGTTGTTACACAGCTGAAATTGATGACTTTGAATACAGCACAGAGGAGATCCCCAGAGTCCCCTCAAAGGAGAAAATTCAGTGATACTTACCTGACTTTTCAGATGTTGCACTGCACATTACAACACAGGATGCAAAGAAGGTGAAAATGGTCTTCCTTAATGAAAGGAGCAGATTAACTAATTTTTTCTGACTTTACACTTCCTATTCACATTTCTGAGCACTCATCAAATACACACAATGGTCAAAAGTACTTCAGGTTCCCACTTGTCATTTTATTTTATGTGCTCATTTGTGCACAAGTGAGCTCATTCAGGGCAAAGATAGGAAGCAAGTTTGAAGTGCAGCTGAAATCAGAAGGACGGAACTTGCAAGGTAAGAAGTGAACTGTGAGGCCTGCCGGAAAAAACTGCAAGGGAAGTAGCAAATTTAGTTCAAAGAAGAAAATGTTTTCTCTATGGTCTAACCATCTTAAAAACCCTTCTCCCATCTCATCTCTGAGGGAACCCACTTCTAAGGACACTGAACAGAAAATACAAACGAGAACCACTTCTGGGTTCTCTTCCGTGTGCAGTCTTGGCTGTGCTCTGTTACTACATGTAACGGGAGACTCACAATAAATCCAAATTATGGGCTTAGGACTTCAGAGGTGATGGCGAAAGGGATGTATAATTGCCACCTTACCCAGTTTTCAGAACACAAATTCAACCACAGTGAAAAAACAGCTCTTGAACTGTGCAGAGTGCTTGCTAGCACATCTCAGCAGCCAGCATTTCAGGGCAAACATCACCACTCTAGAACCGCTCAACATTAAGATTACCTTTAAAAGAAAGAAAAAAAACTTCTACAACAGTTTCATTTTCTTACTGTTCTGAAGTTACTGTAGATGTTACATTACATGGAAGGAAACCCAGTAACCCACAGAAAGAGCCTCAATTAATAAGGTTAACAGAGGCTGAATAGGTTGAAATTGGAAAAATAAGCACATTATTTATGTATCAATTACTACTCGCTCTCCATTTCAACAAAAGGAAATAAAATTTTCTCATCTTTCCTAACAATCCAGAGGCCTCCTTCTGCCCCTGCATAATTAGCAGTAAATTTCACCACAGCTCTCCATAAGCAATCAAAAAGGCTACCTAATTAAAAAAGTAATTAGTTTACACAGATAGATATGAGTGGGTAGATTAGTTGATGAAAATAAAATTAAATTCCTCTGGATGCTTTTAGTGACTCAGCTTTCTGCTCTGTTGCAGCTTCTACACATTTCTAAAGGAGCAGGTTAAAAATTAGTAGAAAATACTTCATTTGTAAACGAATAGAGTACCTTTCAAAACTAATTGATCAGATTTGGCTTGTCTTCTGTTTTCAACACAGAAGATAAACTTCACATTTTATGAAGTATAAAAATCAGTGCCTCCATAAAAGGACTAATGAGTTATGTTTCATTTTGTAAGATCACTTACACAATACCTAGGTACCAAACTGAACCAATGCTGCACCTGTAAAAGGAAAGTTTGAACACTAACACTTGGAACACTATGGGATTTGTAAGAGGCCAGAATAGCTCCTGATACCAGACCTGGCCAAGGAGTCTTTTCCCCAGTCATCCTGCCATCAGCAGAAGTCAGAGAAAACAGGTTGAGCAGGATAAATATACACCCTTCACACTCCTGCCATTTTCCCAAATGAAGGAAACTCCATTGCATTTTGTGGTGGGAGCGGGGAGCTGTATTCTCACACTTGAGCTGGGGGATATGCAGGGAACACAAAACAATTAGCCAAAACTCAAAAGAAGACAAGTATAACAACAAGTGTAACAACTATAATCCTTAATGACAACTAGGAAGCTTTGTCAGAGAAACCAGTGAGTTAAGAAGCTTCCTCCCTCAAAGGCTTTATCATGGCCAGTGCCTACTGATGGACGTCAACTCCATGAATGCATCAAATACCATTTGTCACATTCAAACAAAATTGCAATAAGAAATCTGACCAGCACAAGGGAGCCTTTGAACTGTGTGGGGGAAAAATGTGATGAACTAAACATTATTTGTTAAGCAAATTAAACAGCTGTAAACTTAGGTTTTATACTTCTATAAATTAAGAAGTTTATAACTGAAACTAAAATTTTAAACAGATATATAAAAATATTCAACTACTGTATACTGAACTTTTGAAATCATTTGTTTTTTAATGTTCCAGTAATAAATTTTGTTTGCTATTTTTGCAATGCTCCCCACCAGTTCAAGGTGTACTGAGTCAACTGGCAATTTCTGGCTGCTATGGACTCATGAGAATCCACTTGGAAGACACCTGAAATTCCACATGTAACCTCAGACACTGTACATGGAGCCAGTGGGGAAGAAAGAAAAGCTTTTGAAGTGATGAAAATGAAGCAATTTTCATACCAAAGCTAACAAACTTCAGATTACTTGGTCAAACCAATTTTAAATTGGTAATTATCAACAATACCTATACACTGTTCACCAGCCAACACGAAGTGAGCTGGTGAACCTTATCCATTTCTGAATACCACTGAGCTTTTAGAAAGACAGACCTGAAAAGCCATCACATTAGGTCTTCCCTGTGCCAGGGCAAGAGGGCAGAACCCATGTCCTCCATACTAGCCCCTTCAAAGGAGCCTAGATCTGAGCTGACATGGAAACTACTTTCCTTTCATTAGACTTACCATTAAGAGAGGAGTGCTGTCAGAGCAGCATCACAACACTTCGCAGAAATGAGGATCAAGGTAAGAATGGTGAAATTTTTTCAACACTGAACATTCTGTGGATAAACAGAAGATTCCAGTCCCTTCTGCACCAAACGCAGCACCTTTCAGAAAGGGTCCAATTAACTTTTTATTAAAAACTCAATTGTAACTAGACCAATACTCTATTTAGACATCCAAATACCAAACTCATCATCAGCTGCCTATGAATAAAAGCACTTCATACCTGGCTTAATGTAAAAGAGATAACGCTACTTGTCACATACCGTTCCTTCAGAAATAGACAATTCATTTCCCAGTTTACATCCCCTTTATGAAGCCCAAACAGGAAAATGTAGACAATGCTCTGCAGGTCTGCGGGCAAAGGGAAAACCCACACTGTGCAGATGCTTGACTAGCCAGACAGACAAACTGTACCTTCTCTTAGATTACTAGGCAGAGTTATAGACCACTATTACAAGGACAGGTTACCAATAGCACCGCAGTTTCATTTTGTTGTTATTCAGGAAATGAATTCGTCTCTCCTTACTTCACTTTTCCACACAAAAAAATATTCCAAAACACCCCCACAAAAACCTAAGTGTTTCAAGTTTGTTCTCCCAGTGGTGATGTCATGATTATTTCATTTTAATACTTCTGTCCTCTGGTGTAAGTGAACAAACTACACTGAAGTGTAAACTGAACTTTAAGTTTACACACATGCTTCAGAACTTTTTGACAGTCTTAAGCACAGAAGTTAGGATTATGCCAGTATAATACAGGTAGTTAATACTGTTAACCAAGCAGAAACAATTACTCCCTTACAAGAGAAAAATCACACACATTGCAAGATTAACACATGAAAGGTACTTGAAATCTCCAGCTGTTTTTTAAAGTCTTCTGCACTAGAACCCGGGTTGTGAATGGTGGTAAATCTGATTGAGTGTCCAGGTGGACAGGAGAGAGCAGGATGAAGAGGAATGAGCTGAAGTGTCTATTGCCTGGTAGTTAGGCTAACTCTGGGTGCACAAGACCTACACTACAGGCTGAAGGTGAATCCAAATGCATACCTCAAGCTAAAGAGAGGATCGCCCTGCCTTCTGAAACTCAAAGCTGTTCAAAACCATATACACTGTGCTAAAAATAGAACTATGGCAAGATGATCACAAAGGGTAACATTCTTTGCAGTCCAGGAAAAAACCTTATAAAGATGTTACAAGACAAAATATTCAACATTTCAGCTTCCTTTTGAGTTACAAGGTAAGAGAATTTAACCAATGCTTACATGGAAACAGGCCTGCCTTGAGCTCTTATTTCCAACTACAAATCTCAATAAGCAGTCCAAGAAGCCCACTACTGTTTTCAAACATTGAATTCAAAAAGAAACACACTCATCCTGACTGCATTAGGCTATTTTAACTCTGCCTGTCTAATTTTCTCCCTGCAGAGCAAAAACCAGGCACACCCTGAGGACAGCACAGGAGAGAAGAGCAGTGACAGCTGAGAGCCACCTAAAGTAAGGAAGGCCATTTGCAAGGAGGTTTCCTCCCCCAGCATGTCACTATCCCTTGCAATAGGCTCTCTCCTGCACCCCCTCACTGCTTCATTAGCTGTAAATGTTGTGGCTTAAGAAGGAAACAAAACTTTTTTAACATTTGGAGAGATCAGCATTGCACAAGGAGACTTGATTTGCTGATTACCAGCAACCAAGCCCAGCATAGCATTCTGGTCTCTCCCCAGTCTGGACACCCCAACACACGACTCTCTGTTCATCACCCTCAAAGAGTGGAAATTAGCAACACCACCCTTGCCGCCAATGCTAAAAAAGAAAACCCAACACTTTCACTTGAAAACCACTCTCACATTGCCCATCTGAGCATGAAAAGAGCAGTAATTATGATGGAGTTCCTGGACTCACTGTAAAAGGCCACTTTCAAACCAGTCTTATGAGATGACACTACTGCAATCAGGTTCTGCATTTTCTGTGTCTGTCATGTCTAACTCTTTCATGCCACAACTCTCAGGTGCACATTCATAAAAGTTTACCCAATAGTTATTACCATTAAAGTAATAACTATTATTCTAGGCTGAAAGTAATTCACCTAGAGCAGACTTAATTAATGCCAGGTGATGATAAGGATAAACCTAGTCAGACACTTACCATGCTTGTGGCACATTATTGCTCCCCTGTGTTGACTGGAAGCCTCTATCACTCAAGGACCATCCCCACCCACGCTTGTCACAAATGAGGCACCTGCAATCACAAGACCATGGGCACAAAAGCCTTCTCTCAGACAGGGTCAGGCAGGTTTCAAGGCTCTAATAATTTCATGTCTTGTCACTATTCTACAGATAAAAAAAATACTCTTTCTGTACCATACTGCAGTTCCCTAAATACACTGGTTCTCCCAGCACACAAAGTACCTTCTGCCCATTATAAAATCTTCTACCTTATCTCAACTGGAGCATAAAGAAAAACTGATTTTCCCATCCTGCAGCTTCCCCAGCAACAGAAGATGCAAAATTCTGAGTGCTGGCTCTCAGCTTACCTTGAGGCACTGTGCTTACAGTAAACATGTACTATGGGTAGCCTGTGTTTTCGGTTGAGAACAGACAGCTAGATTTAAATGTGAGGAAACCCATAAGACTCAGGTTGAGGTATTGCAGGTCCTTGCTACAGCTGAAGCATTAGAAAACTGTACCACATTCATGACAACTTGAAGAGACAGGGATGTTTCTTTGTGCAAAATGTAATTTCAAGCACTGTAAGCCATGACTGAACTATCAGCCAATGGCCAGGAGGAGAGAGACGCGCAGGCAAAAGAGTTTGTGTCGGTGCAGAAAAGAGAGCACAGACTAAACAAACAATGGTAGAAAATGGTAGAAATGTTCTGAAAACAGTAGAAACCCAAGAACTCAAAAAGAGTGTTGAGAAAACATTTATCTTTTTCCAACCAGCAAGAGAGTCTCCTGACAATCTTATTTTTTTTCCCTAAACATTATCTGCAATTTCTCTCAACAGAATCAAACATTCAAAACCAAAAATTGTTTTCTCCTAGAAGAAAAAAGGTAACCAAACAATAACCTGAAGAAAGAGTTGTCCCTTAGAACTAACATAGTTGTGGTCATAAACATAGCTACTGCTATACTGTACTAGAATCTAGTGGTGCTGCTGCTGGCATGACTCCATCATTGTACAGAGTACCAAAATGGGAGACAAATATCACAGTTTTGGATGTGTGTATGTATACTTATCTTTATATACATATATACACATATATATATATGTATGTTGTAAACATCTTAAGATTACAAAGATTGCTACAGTGAAAACACAGAGGTAGTCAGTAAAAAAAAGTCCAAAACAAGCCCCCCCCCCCCCCAAAAAATCACCTCTCCACGGTAGCAGAGTAGGATAAGTCTTCAACCGAGGGGCCATCAGTGCTCCTGGAGCTCTGGAGCTCTCTCCCCTGCTGCCAAGCACAGCCTCCTTGCATTTTTTTGCTAGTGTCACACAGACTTTGTTCCTCATAAAAAAATTTGACCTTTATATCTATTGCAGGCATCAGGCTGAAAAATGAAATGTTTTCAGTGATAATGAGAACAAAATGTAGATTCCATCTCTTCTCTAAGTTACTGAACGCATAAGCAGAAAATGACAAACACCCTGGCCTTTATGTTAGTATTTCACATGCAAGCAGATTTTCTTGAATAGATGGCAAAACACCAAGACGTGCCCATTTTACACTCTTAAAAACCGAACACAAAGCTACGGATGGGGAGGGCGGGGGAAGAAGACAAAACAACGCGATTCCTTCCGCCACACGGCACAGCCATCACGCAATTTCGGCGGGGAGCAGCGCTGGCTCCCGGTTACTCCCGGGGAGGCCGGCGCTCCGGGACCGGGCCCACGCCCGCCCTCACGGAGCCCAAGCCGCGCTCTCCAGGCTCCGCGGGCCTCTCCCGGCCGCCACGCCCGCGCCGCGCATGCGCGGCAGGCGGCCGCCGGCGCCACCATCTTGGCGGCTTCGCGCCTGCGGCGGCCCGGGGCGCTGCTGTGGGCGAGCCGGGATCCATTTCCCTAATTGGCCGTATCGGGAATAATTCACGTTCTCCGACTCCGCCGTTCGGCCCTGCGCTGCCGTTCGGGGCGCGGGCTGGTCAGTCGGCTCGTGTCCTCGTTTCGCCCCTGTGCTCCCCGCCTGGTCGCTGGACGCAGCTCTCCCGGCCGCGCTCCACCGAGGAGCGGCGATGGCCGGGGCTGGCGGCCGCCGGGAGCCCCGGGCGGGCCCGTAGCCGTGGCTGCCGCCGGCGTGGCTGCTGCTCCTCTCCTTAAAATGGCCGCGCTGTCGGCTCTTTAAATTAGCCGTGCCCGACACGCGCATCTCCAGGCGCTGTCGGCGGGTGGGCAGAGCGCAGTGGCCGCGAATGCCCGTCCTCCGGCGGGGGCGGCGGGAAGCCCAGCACCGGGCTGCCTCCGGCCTGGGGGCGGCTGAGACAGAGGCAGGGCGGGGGACAGCGGCCGGGGCTCTGTGGGCCCGGCCGGGAGCGGGAACCCCATTCCAAGCCCGGCGCTGGGTGTTCTCAGCAGTTTAGATATTTTGTGTAACTCCCAATATTCACCCAAGCCTCATTACCACCTCCTAATGAGACCCCTTTACTCCGTGACGTGCAACCGCTCCATCTCATTAAGGAAATCGCTCTTCAATGCTGATTATTTTATTTGCAGCCATAATTATATTTCTTTCGGCTAAATCACGGTTTAATCGAGCCCACATGGAGGGCAGCAGCACT
>NC_133860.1:47070149-47072649 GCF_047830755.1 Zonotrichia albicollis
CCTTCCTTCCTTCCTTCCGCCCCTTCCTTCCTTCCGCCACTTCCTTCCTTCCTTCCTTCCGCCCCTTCCTTCCTTCCGCCACTTCCTTCCTTCCGCCACTTCCTTCCTTCCTTCCGCCACTTCCTTCCTTCCTTCCTTCCGCCACTTCCTTCCGCCACTTCCTTCCTTCCTTCCTTCCTTCCTTCCTTCCTTCCTTCCTTCCTTCCTTCCTTCCTTCCTTCCTTCCTTCCTTCCTTCCTTCCTTCCTTCCTTCCTTCCTTCCTTCCTTCCTTCCTTCCTTCCTTCCTTCCTTCCTTCCTTCCTTCCTTCCGCCCCTTCCTTCCTTCCTTCCTTCCTTCCTTCCTTCCTTCCTTCCTTCCTTCCTTCCTTCCTTCCTTCCTTCCTTCCGCCCCTTCCTTCCTTCCTTCCTTCCTTCCTTCCTTCCTTCCTTCCTTCCTTCCTTCCTTCCTTCCTTCCTTCCTTCCTTCCTTCCTTCCTTCCTTCCTTCCTTCCTTCCGCCCCTTCCTTCCGCCCCTTCCTTCCTTCCTTCCTTCCTTCCTTCCTTCCTTCCGCCCCTTCCTTCCTTCCGCCACTTCCTTCCTTCCTTCCGCCACTTCCTTCCTTCCGCCACTTCCTTCCTTCCTTCCTTCCTTCCTTCCGCCACTTCCTTCCGCCACTTCCTTCCTTCCGCCACTTCCTTCCTTCCTTCCGCCACTTCCTTCCTTCCTTCCGCCACTTCCTTCCTTCCTTCCGCCACTTCCTTCCTTCCTTCCGCCACTTCCTTCCTTCCTTCCGCCACTTCCTTCCGCCACTTCCTTCCGCCACTTCCTTCCGCCACTTCCTTCCGCCACTTCCTTCCTTCCTTCCGCCACTTCCTTCCTTCCTTCCTTGCTTCCGCCACTTCCTTCCTTCCTTCCTTCCTTCCTTCCTTCCTTCCTTCCTTCCTTCCTTCCTTCCTTCCTTCCTTCCTTCCTTCCTTCCTTCCTTCCTTCCTTCCTTCCTTCCTTCCTTCCGCCACTTCCTTCCTTCCTTCCTTCCTTCCGCCACTTCCTTCCTTCCTTCCGCCACTTCCTTCCGCCACTTCCTTCCGCCACTTCTTCCGCCACTTCCTTCCTTCCTTCCGCCACTTCCTTCCTTCCGCCACTTCCTTCCTTCCTTCCGCCACTTCCTTCCTTCCGCCACTTCCTTCCTTCCTTCCGCCACTTCCTTCCGCCACTTCCTTCCTTCCGCCACTTCCTTCCTTCCGCCACTTCCTTCCTTCCTTCCTTCCTTCCTTCCGCCACTTCCTTCCGCCACTTCCGCCACTTCCTTCCGCCACTTCCTTCCGCCACTTCCTTCCTTCCTTCCTTCCTTCCTTCCTTCCTTCCTTCCGCCACTTCCTTCCTTCCGCCACTTCCTTCCTTCCTTCCTTCCTTCCTTCCTTCCTTCCTTCCTTCCTTCCTTCCTTCCTTCCTTCCTTCCTTCCTTCCTTCCTTCCTTCCTTCCTTCCTTCCTTCCTTCCTTCCTTCCTTCCGCCACTTCCTTCCTTCCTTCCGCCACTTCCTTCCGCCACTTCCTTCCGCCACTTCTTCCGCCACTTCCTTCCTTCCTTCCGCCACTTCCTTCCTTCCGCCACTTCCTTCCTTCCTTCCGCCACTTCCTTCCTTCCGCCACTTCCTTCCTTCCTTCCGCCACTTCCTTCCGCCACTTCCTTCCTTCCGCCACTTCCTTCCTTCCTTCCTTCCTTCCTTCCGCCACTTCCTTCCTTCCTTCCGCCACTTCCTTCCGCCACTTCCTTCCGCCACTTCCTTCCTTCCGCCACTTCCTTCCTTCCTTCCTTCCTTCCTTCCTTCCTTCCTTCCTTCCTTCCTTCCTTCCTTCCTTCCTTCCTTCCTTCCTTCCTTCCTTCCTTCCTTCCTTCCTTCCTTCCTTCCTTCCTTCCTTCCTTCCTTCCTTCCTTCCTTCCTTCCTTCCTTCCTTCCTTCCTTCCTTCCGCCCCTTCCTTCCTTCCTTCCTTCCGCCCCTTCCTTCCTTCCGCCCCTTCCTTCCTTCCGCCCCTTCCTTCCTTCCGCCCCTTCCTTCCTTCCTTCCTTCTTTCTGCCACTTCCTTCCTTCCGCCACTTCCTTCCTTCCTTCCGCCACTTCCTTCCGCCACTTCCTTCCTTCCTTCCTTCCTTCCTTCCTTCCTTCCTTCCTTCCTTCCTTCCTTCCTTCCTTCCTTCCTTCCTTCCTTCCTTCCTTCCTTCCTTCCGCCACTTCCTTCCGCCACTTCCTTCCTTCCTTCCTTCCTTCCTTCCGCCCCTTCCTTCCTTCCGCCACTTCCTTCCTTCCTTCCGCCACTTCCTTCCTTCCGCCACTTCCTTCCTTCCTTCCTTCCTTCCTTCCTTCCTTCCTTCCTTCCGCCACTTCCTTCCGCCACTTCCTTCCGCCACTTCCTTCCGCCACTTCTTTCCGCCACCTCCTTCCTTCCTTCCGCCACTTCCTTCCTCCCTTCCGCCACTTCCTTCCTTCCTTCCTTCCTTCCTTCCTTCCTTCCTTCCTT